>NC_044327.1:19589440-19892470 GCF_007399415.2 Gopherus evgoodei | reverse complement strand
CTGCTTTACAACCAGCTGTCCCAGAGAGAATTTAAGACAATGTTGCTGGGATGGAGATGGAACCAAATACCCCAAGTAAAACTGTACTGCCAGTATATCCTCACGGATAAAGCTGTTAAATTTCTTATTTATCTTTCTTAATTTTCTCAAACGTTATAGGCTGCATTTTTGCATACTCTGGCTTTTGAATGAGATCTTTTATGGACATAAAAACCTAAATAGGTTTTTATTGTTCCTACCTTGTACGTGTTAATAAATATATCTGACATTTGTAGACATTCTTTGAGTCTAGTCACTAAGAAGTCCCTGTATCATACTTAGCAATGTGGCACCTCAAATTAAAATGGCTTTGTTTCCGGTAAAATGCATTATTTACTCTTACTATAATTGATCTTCCTATGTAGAGGAGGGAATTTTACATACAACAGTACCAGTTACTTTTCTCCTTCCCAGCTCCCCACTCATGGGTAGGCGTCCCTGGCTGGAGAAATCCAAGAAGTCTAGCAGGTCAGTGTTCCTAGCTGCTCTGAGGGCTCCAGTATCTAACAGAACTGGAGTGATTTCAGCTTTAATTGATGGATAAGGCCTGCACCAGACTCCCTTAGGTGGGCTGCTGTTTCCATCTCTCTTTCTGTGACTTCAATCCAAGGGGTCTAGCTCTACCACTGTTCCATGCCATCTGTCCCTCAAGTGCTGCCACTTCTGAGCTGTCTGTCCCTCAGAGCTGCTGCTGCGCTGAAGCTGTCATCACTCTGCACTGTTAGGAAGTCTCAGCACAGCGTCTAGGCAGGGATCAGTGTATGTAGGACTCTTGACAGAATCCTCACCATCAACAAGGAAGACTAGCTTTGTCCCAGCTTTTTTACCCAAGTGTGCCTGGCAGCAATCTCACTTAGGCACACAGAAGATTGATGCCTTGTCCAACAAGGTCAATTGCATTGTATGGCCTCCAAACTCAACATCTGACTGTGCTTTAACCAACATGACACAAACTGCCATGTAACCAAAATGCCGATGATGCCGGGCACATTCAATCAATTCTCCTTGATCTCCCACAGGAGCCACTGCCCATCTTCAGTTCTGCAGCTCTGGGCTGCTCTTGTTCCATTTCACCTCGAGGTGACAGCAATAAGCTCCCTTCTCTCAAGCTTCAGGCCACAGGGCTTACACCAACTAAAATACAAATTAGTCTTCCACCAGTCTGAGATAGATGCTACTTATCATACCTCTGTGCAGAGGTGTATGAGACTGTGTGTATGTCAGCATTTATTTCCAGCAAATTTACTAGTCTAATGCAACTAACATCAGCTCAGCTAATTAAAATGATACCTCAATCCTCAGACTCTTCTCCTCTCCAAGTTATTGAACTAGTCTTGCTTGCAATTATTTCTCTGATCAGCATCAGCAGTGGCCATATCATTGGCCAAGGAAACACAAAAAAGATTAATGAAACTGAATAAAATAAATGAAGCTGTAATTCAGGAGGACTAGCTAAACATCATCACTAAGCACAAAATGCCAGAAGTAGCAGACTGCAGCTCACATCTCATCAAGCCATGACAGTAAACATTTATCAAATGAAGGAAAGTAATATGACAACAGTAAAATGAACTCTTCCCCCTATATTCAGGATAAGTATTCTGACTAGTCTTCTCTAATTAACTGTAAATAACAAAGGAGGCTATTGCTATTGACAGTAATTATAGTCCAGCTATTATTTCAAAATGCAGAATATGCTTAAAATGTCTGGCTAAATAGGTAGTTACATGAATAAACAGATGATGAACAAACAGCTAATAAACCTTGCTGTAAGGTTGACATAACTGCCCAGGAACCTAACGCTAATAGTGATATTTCAACATTGTCATAAACAGATAGTTTGGTTTACTGTTTGTTAACGAATATATAAGAGACTGTAGCAGGGAGATTGGCAAGAAACCTGGTTGCACGTCTGGTCCCTTTCAGGACCCAGAGAGAACAAAGCAAAACCCAAAAAACACAAACAAAGGCTTCCCTCCACCGAGATTTGAAAGTATCTTGTTTCCTGATTGGTCCTCTGGTCAGGTGTTTTTGGTTTACTGTTCATTAACCCTTTACAGGTAAAAGAGACAGTAACCCTTAACTATCTGTTTATGACAAACATGCATAAGAAGAGGCAGTAAATTTGAATTCATCATGTTAGCCAGCTTCCTTCCTTTATCTTGCACGGAGACCAGGAGCACCTCATTCAGAAGGTGGCAGTAACAACTGGTGGA
Source organism: Gopherus evgoodei (assembly GCF_007399415.2). NCBI lineage: Eukaryota > Metazoa > Chordata > Testudines > Testudinidae > Gopherus > Gopherus evgoodei. Next base: position 19,890,215 of record NC_044327.1, on the reverse strand, counting down.
ATATAAGCTCAGCACCTAGTTTGGGCCATAATAATAATAGCTATTGCCATTGGCAGAGCTTTGCTATAAAAGGATGTTCAGGACTCTTATTAAGCTGCTCTTGTGACTTCCTAACTAGATCCACAGATGTAGTTATGAATAAGCAATTGCTTTAAATACAAGAGATTTAAATGATGATTAAGAGAAACTGGACCTTGCCATATAATATGTGATTCATGCCTGCATTACTCTAGTCAAATTAGAGTAATACCACTAATGTAAATGGACTTCAGTTTTATGCCAGCAGAACACTGTTGATTTCAGTGACATTACTGACGAGTAAAACTGGAGTAATGCGGGAATCAATCAAGGCCTATAATAAATATAAAATTCATGCAAATTCTACACTAACTAGAAAAAGGAGAGCAAGTATTTTTATCATAATACTTACCCTTTCTCCACTGTCTACATAACAACATCATGTCAAACTTTAGGATAATCAACACACAGTCAAGAGTAAAAAAAATTGTGACACCCAGCCAGCTGAAACAAAGATTTAGCAGGTATTGGAACATGAGAGGTTGAGACAATATTTGCTGTATTGAAATTCCTCTGTTTTTATGGCTCAGTTATCAGAGGGAAAGATAAAAAGAGGAGCCAAACACCATAGCAAGTAGCAGTAGGAGCACTGCAGGTCGAGACAGATGCATTGGCTGAGGTAATGCTAACCCTCCACAGTACCAACAGCAGTAGCCAGTTCTATTACTCCCTAGCCCGTTAGGGCATTGACTACATCTATGTTAAAATGAAGAAGAATAAAAATTACATCAGCAGAGGAAATGTAGTTATCCTGTGGCAGAGGGCAGCAGCAAAACCTTTCCTTTAGAATACAGATATCTCTATTATATTTATGCATACACATCTATTACTCTAAGCTTTAAAAAGGGGAAGGAGGAGAATCCAGGGAACTACAGGCCAGTCAGCCTCACCTCAGTCCCTGGAAAAATCATGAAGCAGGTCCTCAAGGAATTAATTGTGAAGCACTTAGAGGAAAAGAAAGTGATAGGGAACAGTCAGCATGGATTCACTAAGAGCAAGTCATGCCTGACTAACCTAATTGCCTCCTATGACGAGATAACTGGCTCTGTGGATGAGGGGAAAGCAGTGGACATGTTATTCCTTGAGTTTAACAAAGCTTTTGATATGGTCTCCCATAGTATTCTTTTCAGCAAGTTAAAGAAGTATGGGCTGGATGAATGGACTATAAGGTGGATAGAAAGCTGGCTAGATCGTGGGGCTCAATGAGTAGTGATCAACGGCTCCATGTCTAGTTGTCAGCCATTATCAAGCAGAATTCCCCAAGGGTCGGTCCTGGGGCTGGTTTTGTTCAATATCTTCAATGATCTGGAGGATGGCATGGATTGCACTCTCAGCAAATTTGCAGATGACACTAAACTGGAAGGAGTGGTAGATATGCTGGAGGGGAGGGACACGATACAGAGGGACCTAGACAAATTAAAAGCAGCAAAGAATCGTATGGCACCTTATAGACTAACAGACGTTTTGGAGCATGAGCTTTCGTGGGTGAATACCCGCTTTGTCTGATGCATGAAGTGGAAATTTCCAGGGGCAGGTATATATATGCAAGCAAGCTAGAGGTTAGTTCAGTCAGGGAGGATGAGGCCCTGTTCTAGCAGTTGAGGTGTGAAAACCAAGGGAGGAGAAACTGGTTTTGTAGTTGGCAAGCCATTCACAGTCTTTGTTTAATCCTGAGCTGATGGTGTCAATTTTGCAGATGAACTGAAGCTCAGCAGTTTCTCTTTCAAGTCTGGTCCTGAAGTTCTTTTGCTGCAGGATAGCCACCTTAAGGTCTGACATAGTGTGGCCAGGGAGGTTGAAGTGTTCTCCTACATGTTTTTGTATATTGCCATTCCTAATATCTGATTTGTGTCCATTTATCCTTTTGCGTAGTGACTGTCCAGTTTGGCCGATGTACATAGCAGAGGGGCATTGCTGGCATATGATGGTGTATATTACAATGGCGTATATTACATTGGTGAACATGCAGGTGACCAGGACCAGACTTCAAAGAGAAACTGCTGAGCTTCAGTTCATCTGCAAATTTGACACCATCAGCTCAGGATTAAACAAAGACTGTGAATGGCTTGCCAACTACAAAACCAGTTTCTCCTCCCTTGGTTTTCACACCTCAGCTGCTAGAACAGGGCCTCATCCTCCCTAATTGAACTAACCTCATTATCTCTAGCTTGCTTGCATATACATACCTGCCCCTGGAAATTTCCACTACATGGATCTGACGAAGTGGATATTCACCCATGAAAGCTCATGCTCCAAAACGTCTATTAGTCTATAAGTTGCCACAGGATTCTTTGCTGCTTTTACAGATCCAGACTAACATGGCTTCCCCTCTGATACTAGACAAATTAGAAGATTGGGCCAAAATAAATCTTGTGAGATTCAACAAGGACAAGTGCAGAGTCCTGCACTTAGGACAGAAGAATCCCACGCACTGCTACAGACTAGGGACTGAGTGGCTAGGCAGCAGTTCTGCAGAAAAGGACCTAGGGCTTACAGTGGATGAGAAGCTGGATATGAGTCAAACGTGTGCCCTTGTTGCCAAGAAGGCTAATGGCATTTTGGGCTGTATAAATAGGGGCATTGCCAGCAGATCGAGGGATGTGATCATTCCCCTCTATTTGGCATTGGTGAGGCTTCATCTGGAGTACTGTGTCCAGTTTTGGGCCCCACACTACAAGAAGAATGTGGAAAAATTGGAAAGAGCCCAGTGGAGGGCAACAACAATGATTAGGGGGCTGGAGCACATGACTTCTGAGGAGAGGCTGAGGGAACTGTGATTGTTCAGTCTGCAGAAGAGAAGAATGAGGGAGGATTTGATAGCTGTTTTCAACTACCTGAAAGGGGGTTCCAAAGAGGATGGATCTAGACTGTTCTCAGTGGTACCAGATGACAGAACAAGGAGTAATGATCTCAAGTTGCAGTGGGGGAGGTTTAGGCTGGATCTTAGGAAAAACTTTTTCACTAGGAGGATGGTGAAGTACTGGAATGTTGTCCTATTAACAAATTGTTCGTAGATGGCATCATAAAAGGTAGCAAAGTGTTTTGAGTGAAGTGAATTGTAAAACTCCATTTTTTTAATAGGGGTAGTCAAAAACTGAATCAATGTGAGAATTTTCAATTCAGAAGTGGATTTTGCAGGGGGGGCGGCGGGGGATTTTCTTTTCAACAACTTTAGCTTTGCTCACTGTACTAATCTGGAAAATACCACCTCCTTTTAAAACTAAATCCCAGATTAATCCACTTCCTGGAACTATGTCCATTGTCACGAATTCATCAAGGATTTCATCAGTTTCTGCAAAAACTGCAATCACTACAATGATATTGCAAAAGACAGAAGGGCCTGCATCTCTATTTCTAACACCTTCTTTCTGTCTATCTCCTTAACTTACATGTTGTCAGTAGGTTTCTTTTATCCTTCTAGAAATTATTTCACTCCTTTTGACTTTCAGCAATCAGTTTTAGGCTTCCTTTCAGTAAAGAACTTAACTCCAATTTAACTTTGCCTATGTGTTTAGGTGGCTCTCCATTCAGCAAAGCATTTAGGCAAGCATTAATGGGACTATATCACATGTTAAGTGCTTTGCTGACTTAGGGTGTTATTTAAAGCCGTCACTTAGATTATGTAACAAAACATAGACCTATCATGAGAGAGAATTAATAAGTACCTTCTTACTGAAGAATAGAAAAAGAAAAATGAGACTTTCTTTACTTCCGTTTCATTGTTCAAACAGAGCTACTGTCACTAGTTGTCTAATCACATTGTCATATGAATATATTATTAGTATATTGTATGTGATACTGGGTTACCCCCAGAGAGAAGGAATTTGGCTACAAGATCCGTTTAGCATTCAGCGCTTGTTCATTATAGTACTGTGGTATGTTATGCCTTTAGACATCTCCAAGGCAAGGGCTTCTTATTTGTTTTGACATCTTCTTCCCGGTGCACAGTGCTGTGTATGCTGACGTTCCTCTAACAGCATTAACAGCAGTGGATTTGTTGCATGTGGGATAGAAACGTTACCTCCATATACTCGTTACACAACAGATTTCCAAGGTACCGAAAGCTAAAAATTCTATTACCATAATGACCATATGATAATGGACAATATTTATTTACATGTTATGGTGGTTAAATAATTCCTCATTCAGTAAGGAAACTGCAGACTTGGAGCAATCTAACAGCAGAGTGCTACAGAATACAGCACATTGGAAAGGAGCAAGAAGAAAGTCCAAAATGCAGGTACAGACCTTCTCTCTACCCAAAGGGGATATGTTGTCAGCTCTCCAGAGAAACAATATTTCCTATCTACTAACCGTTTTTAATGAGCCCTTAGGAAGCCCTTCAGAGAACTGCCTCCTTGCAGATGGTTTGTTGTGCCAGCATGTCACTTGTCCCTTCACATTAAGTTAGCATTGCAATAATGCTGCTCTTGCACTGTCCACATTACTACTTGAGACAAATTTTGATCCTTCAGTTCCTTCAAACAGCGCTACACTGATCCTGAAAATGGTAAACTCGAACTCTGTTCCTGGACTGAACAGAAGTGTCCCTTATTTGAAAGATACACAACTACTTCAAGAACGTACTTGCTTGTTAGCGGAGAACCAAGAAAATGGTTCCAGGAAATGAACCTCTCTCCCCATTTCACTTTTGATTGTCAGCGGAGATGCAGCACACATTCAGACCAAAGTTCTCACCTGGTAGATCAGCCTCACAAATTTCAGCTTGCACGATGTGAATGGTTTGGGCAGGCAAATAAACTACTTAGTTGTTGTTTGTTATTCTCTGTTGTTGTGGCAAAGGGCACAGTAATTGAATTTTATTCCTAGGCTGTTAAATTTTGATAACAATTTAACAAGGCTGAGGCAGATGAAGAGATGACTGTGTAGCCGTTAGAAATAAGACCATGCATTGGCAAACTATTGCATATGCTCTGGTGAACCATCAAAATAAGATTACATAGCAATCATTTGTTCATATATCCATGTTTAATATAGCCCTTTTAAATACAAATGTATGCTTCCTATATGCCCACTTCTGGGTCAGAGATGGGATCTTCAAAAACAAACAAATACATAAATAAAACATATTTGCATGGATATCTTGAAGGCTATGTACCGAAGAAATAACTCCCCTAGGGAAACTCAGGAAGAAAACATTTTATTGGTGTGTGCCATAATTTTCTGAAAGAAAAACTCCATCGCTGTAGTAATCATACATAATTTCCACAAGATCAAATTATTATTATTGTATTTTGTTGATTTTGATTGCATTACATTTATAAATAAAAAAGTGTGAGCATTGCCCATTAAAGGGAAGACCTGGCTCTAGTTTAATGTTGTTAATGGCTCTGGTTGCAGCTCCACAGTTATGATTGTGTTTTGCACTTCAGGCTGGGATTACAGCCCTTACTGTCCCAAGCACAGAATTTTTTTTTTGAGAAGTTACAAATAAAATTTGCTTAACATCAAATACATTGCAAATTCCTCCTGTACAAAACTTAAACAATCTTGCAGTCAGAAGAATGATGAAGAGCTGGGTGCAAGCTAAATAAGTCATGTACATTAAGGAGGCTCAGTCACTGTCACTCACACACACCACTCTTCTTCACCATTTACCACAATAGAGTGAAGGAGTCATTACATTTCACTGCTTGTTAAATGACAGCCTACCTACAAAGGGACAAGGACAGACATCACCAGCAGGAGGCTATTTGGAAAGTGAGGGGGGAAGGAGAGGGAAATTGCTGGATGGTGAACAGCAGGAGACACATGGGAGCTTACATGCTCAGGAGGGAGGATATTCAAAGGGCACAGAGCATAAGCGGTGATGAGTACAGCACTCTTTGCTGTTCAGAGATGACAGCTGGCAGATCTGCTTTCCATTCCCTTGTTAACCAATAGTAAGCAGCTGGGCCCACTACTCTTCTGCTGCCATTCAATTCCTTAACATGGTTCAGATGCTGATTAATCCCCTTTCAAATAGCTGTGCCTTGAGCTGCTTCACATTAGAGAATTCCTGTCCACCTTTACGCCTTGCTGACTGCCCCAGTTACACTCTTTTTTTTAAATTTGCCCCCCTCGGTCTTAGACTTAGGCATCTCACCCTAAGAAAATTAGCCAGAGGACATTCCATACATCATGTTTTTGATGGTAATGTCTGCCAGGCTCTGACACTAATATTGAGGTCTATATACAAGGATAAAAATCACTGGAGTATCTGTGGTGTTGAATTGCATTAAATTTCTAAGCAATTTAAAAAAAAAAAAAAGCCTAATTCTCCTTCAGTGGGCAAACTCAATCGCATTTAGTAATGGTTGCCAATAACCTTTGCAGGGAAAATATCTTTATCTGAGAGTCATGATTGTACAATAGCTAACTTCTCTTTCCCATTCTACTGGGAAATACTACATTAAATGAAGCAGAAATAATATTAGACCTGGATGAGAATACAGTGAGGTCTGAAACAAGAATAGTTCAGTCTTTTCATTCATGTCTTCAGAAGAGCTACCAAACATAAATGTGATAATATAGTTAAAAAAAACCACTACAGAATAAATTAATTCAGATCAGGACTGTTTCATTTTTCTCCTTTTGCTTGTATAAGGACTTCAGTGCATTCCCTGGTCAGGAGCAGAATCAGAGTTGTGATGCTATTTTACTCTGGGATTTTGCTATAACAACATAGCCCTGCCAGGGAATCTTCTGATCCTATAGCACATTTTAGCTCAATAGTAGAATATAATCTTCTCCCTCTGGCTCTTCCTTCTCAGAAGAGTTGAATTCTATTACAGCTGATGCAGCAAGATCTGAAATGTGTTACTAATTGATATTCTAGACATCATCAGCATGGCATGGTCTGTTAAAGGGCCTCTTAGCTTGATGAACTGCCATACAAATCTTAGATTTTTCTAGTCATGAATATTATATTACAGCTTTTACTAGCAGGTTGCACTGTTAAAGCAAAATCACCCCTCAGGAAATTCAAATGTTTTTAAGTTTCAACAGACAAGTTAATTTAGCCACCTTGTACATACTGTTTATTTTATGTTATGCATTTCACAACCAAAATCTTAGTATATTAAAATACATACCAAGATCTCAATCCTATAGAAATGTAGGGCCATGCATAACTTTTCTCAGGTGGATGGTGAGAAAATAAGCCTTTTTCTTAGCCTTTTTCCAGTCATCTGGGACCTCACTCAATCGCCATGAGTTTTCAAAGATAATGGCCAATGGCTCTGCAATCACATCCACCAACTCCTTTAGCACCCTCAGATGCAGCGCATCTGGCCCCATGGTCTGGTGCTCATCCAGATTTTCTAAATAGTCCTGAATCACTTCTTTCTCCGCAGAGGACTGGTTACCTCCTCCCCATACTGTGCTGCCCAGTGCAGTAGCCTGGGAGCTGACTTTGTTTGTGAAGAAAGAGGCAAAAAAACCCATTGTGTATATTAGCTTTTTCCACATCCTCTGTCACTAGGTTGCCTCTCTCATTCAGTAAGGGGCCCACACTTTCCTTGACTTTCTTCTTGTTGCTAATATACCTGAAGAAACCCTTCTTGTCACTCTTAACATCTCTTGCTAGTTGCAACTCCAAGTGTGATTTGGCCTTCCTGATTTCACTCCTGCATGCCTGAGCAATATTTTTATATTCCTCTCTGGTCATCTGTCCAATCTTCCACTTCTTGTAAGCTTCTTTTTGTTGTTGTTGTTGTTGTTTAAGATCAGCAAGGATTTCACTGTTAAGCCAAGCTGGTCACCTGTCATATTTACTATTCTTTCTACACATCAGGATGGTTTGTTCCTGCAACCTCAATAATGATTTTTTAAAACACAGCCCGCTCTCCTGGACTCCTTTCCCCCTCATGTTATTCTCCCTAGGGATCCTGCCCATCAGTTCCCTGAGGGAGTCAAAGTCTGCTTTTCTGAAATCCAGGGTCTGTATTCTGCTGCTCTCCTTCCGTCCTTGTGTCAGGATCCTGAACTCGACCATCTCATGGTCACTGCCTCCCAGGTTCCCATCCACTTTTGCTTCTAATTCTTCCCTGTTTGTGAGCAGCAGGTCAAGAAGAGCTCTGCCCCTAGTTGGTTCCTCCAGCACTTGCACCAGGAAATTGTCCCCTACACTTTCCAAAAACATCCTGGATTGTCTCTGCACCACTGTATTGCTCTCCCAGCAGATATCAGGGTGATTGATGTCCCCCATGATAACCAGGACCTGTGATCTACTAACTTCTGTTAGTTGCTGGAAGAAAGCCTTGTCCACCTCATTCCACTGGTCTAGTGGTCTATAGCAGATTCCCTCCATGACATGTGTGCAAAAGTAGTCCTGGAAAAGGTTAAGATTTTAAATGAATTACTTTAAGCATTCAAGCTTTATACATAGGTTTTGAGTCTCAGGAGTGTTTGTACTTGAAACCAAAGCCTGTCTGCACTGTAATTTGAAAACCTTACATTTGCTGCAAAATGAAGAATTCCTTTTGCATTTCAGTGAGGCTTGAGGTGTGATACCCAGGTTCCACTAATGTGTGCACACAATTCATAAATTCACCATGAAATCTTGCTGTTGTGTCCCATCAATTAAAATATGAGGAACCAAGCAATGCAAGCTGCTGCAAAGCTTTTTTCCTCCTAAACCTTTTTTTGATGTGCATAAGGAATATATTTGCTGACAGGTTCAGGCAGAATATGCTAACAGTATTGTTAAATGTGTACAGGATTGTCCTCAGTACCCTTGGAACTGCACATATACATACACCTCTCCTGTTCTCTGGAACAAAAGCTGTAGACATCTCTCCTGTTTATCCTGCTGACAGCAATACACAGTTCCCTCAGTAATGTGCTATAGCTATCAAAAAGGTACTCACTCAAGACCTAGAAATGTTACGACTGTGGGTCTGATCCAAGACCCAATGAAGTCAGTGGAAAGAATCCCAGCCTCAGGGTACAGATGCCCTACTTCATTCACTCTATTTTCTCTCTCTTTTTTCTAGTATTCCTCTCCCACACCCACGTCTTTTTCAGCACTTGTTAACCATCTTCTCTTGCTTTATTCTTTCTACCATGTCAAAAACAGGTTCCTTGGGAAAGGAAAAGAAAACCTAAAAATCAAAGAGCACGGAACTAAGAGTTGAATGTTACACTGTGGAAGCATTTAGCACAGAAACAAGTTTAGACAAATCTTAAAAATAAATCTTTGCATGATCCACAGACTTATGCTGCTAGCTTGAGAGTTTTCAAAGATGTCCTATATTTTAGGGGCACATATACCACCTGTGACGTTGCACCCCATAATGTTCTATGGAAATATGCTTATGAATGTATATATGACATAACTGGAATATGTTTTGTGCTACATATGCCATGTAACATCTCTCTGCAAAGGTTATGATATATTGAATATATTCATCCTATTTGTATGCACGTCATTTTTGTATTAGAAGTTATGAATATTGTCTGTGTACTTGTTTGATTTTAAGTAGCCTTAGTAAGGTATTGGTCAGCTTCTTAAGAAAGGAATTTGCAAGTGCCCAGTCAAGAAATGCTTAACGGACAGTGGAAGTCGACCTAGAAACGTTCAAGGTAGTATGTGAGCAATGGCTGCCACCTGTAAAAGTTCTGAGTCATGCATGGACATGTGACTTGCCCATGTGATTTCAAAACTCCATCTTGTAGCTGGGATTCTACACAGAGGGAGGGAGGGCTCTCTCCACCCACAAGAGGAAGTCTATATAAAGTTCTAGGAGACCCCTCCATTTTGTCTTCAACTGGCTCAGGAGATAGCCTCTCCACCTGCAAAGGACACCTGAAAGGAACTGGAACAAAGGACAGTAACCACAGAGATGTGAGTGATTGCTGTACCCAGACTAGAAGGTGGCTTGTCTGTAAAAGAAGCTTACGGTAACACCTCTGAGGGAGAGATTTCACCTGTAATCACTTTCTTATGGTATTAGCTTAGACTTATTTTATTTTACTTGGCAATTCACTTTGTTCTGTCTGTTATTACTTGGAAACACTTAAATCCTACTTTTTGTATTTAATAAAATCACTTTTTACTTATTAATTAACCCAGAGCATGTATTAATACCTGGGGGGCACAGAGCTGTGCATCACTCTCTATCAGTGTTATGGAGGGTGAACAATTTATGAGTTTATCTTGTATAAGCTTTATACAGGGTAAAACAGATTTATTTGAGTTTTGGACTCCATTGGGAGCCAGGCATCTGAGTGTTGGAGACAGGAGCACTTCTTAAGCTGTTTTCAGTTAAGCCTGAAGCTGTTGGGAGATGTGGTTCAGACCTGGGTCTGGGTTTGTAGCAGGCAAGTGTGTCTGGCTCAAACCAGGCAGGGCACTGAAGTCCTAAGCTGGCAGGGAAAACGGACTCAGAAGTAGTCTCCGCACATCAGGCGGCAGTTCCTAAGGGGTTTTCTGTGATCCAACCCGTCACAGCACCCTCCCTGTGGAAAGCTCTACAATCCTTCTATTGCACAGCTATACCATTTCCCTTTATCTGGTAAGAATGCATGGTCTGTGTCTCTCTTTCCCGCTTCATGTACTTGCTTTCTACATCTCATTCTCCCCATTTCCCAGGATACCCACCACAAAACACCTCCCTTCTCCCCACAATGCTCCCGTACCCCTTTTTCCAGTACCCTCCCCTCCTCAATCATTTAGGACCCCCTCTCCCCTAATTCCTGTCCCTATACTTCAGGAACTCTCACATTGTTCCTCAGAAAACTTAACTCCAAACTCCACTGTGACCTATACTCATCTCTGTTAAGAGTTCTTAGAGCTGCTGTGGCCACAATTTCATGAAAATCTTCAGGCTTCTGGTCCCTGTCTCCTGCTTCTATGCACTTAACACATGTACTCTCAAGCATCTGTCTTGAGTTCATCCTCTGCTCAAGTGCCTCATTGTTGGAAGCTGGATTCCTCAATGACAAGTGAGTAGAGGAACAGTAGTAGTTCAGGTTTACCCACATTCCCAAAAGCTTAGCCTGTCTGAAACAGATCCCTCCTGAGGCTGCTGCACCATCCATGTGTCTCTGGTGATTCCCCCCTCCACACACACAAAAATCACAGACACCACAAGAAGATGGTGTAAGAACTAGCATAAGCAACAGAGCAATACATTCAAGTACATTAAGTGATAGATAAACAAAGGAATTGAGGAGAACCACACAAGAAGACAACTTGAGAAAAGAGAAAATAAACCTACTGGCATATTGTTGGTTAGCCAGGTGTAAGAGTGTCCCTCTGGATGATCAGATTTAAATTTAAGGTTGCTATGACGGGATAAACTACATGTCTGGATCCTGAGATGAGAAGGTGGGTGACTGAGAATCCTGGAGCTGGGTCAGAAAATGGTAGAACTCCAGGATTTTCAAACCAAGTCCTCCCCTCTTGCCCTTCTCAAACCCCAGTTGGGTAATAGTTGCCAAGACAAACCAAATAAGCAAATATATAGCAGTGATAATCATAACTAGAATTGCAGAGATGGGCTCACAGTGGGGCCTGCAGTAAGCTGGGGATAATGTATCGAAGTTCCTTAGGGTATTGGACAACTTTCCAAGCAGGACATTTTCAAGACCTAATAACCTTGACAGTGTCCCTTACTATTGAAAACTAGATAGACTATATCTTCATGTCATTTGTCACAACAATGTATTCAGCAGAATGCCTGAGAAGATTGTATCCATTCAGAAATAGAACCATTGCTATCATACTGCAGTGAACGAACGCTAAAAGCAACAGCAAATTGACCATATCAAATGGCTAACCTGACTTTTTGACCAGCATGACCTACTATATCATCCAGGATTCTGAAGCGTTATTAAGAGATGCACTAAAAACACCTTTGTCTGCAGAATTCAGATGCATAATAGACAAGATGGATTTGCAGAATTAAAGCTTTTATTATACAGAAAAGAAAAAGTTGTACAGGGTGCTGCTAGGAAAAAAAAAGGGTGAATGTGATGCTGTCAAAATTGTTGCTATTGCTTTTTATAACACACACACACACACACACACACACACACACACACACACACACACACACACACACACACACACAAATCCTCGATATGCTGCCAAGCTATTAAATACTAAATCATCACTTTCTTTTTGCAGGATATACTTCCACTAAATTCAATGGAAGCCATATGTATGTCTGATGGGAAAAGTTTCTTAGACATTGTATTTACTAGAAAGTAGTTAACTAATAAATTGAAGTATTTATCTAGCCCTGATCTAAACAAAGTTGTACAGTTTAACTAAAGGTTTTCTTTTTAAACTGATTTAATTAAAGTGGTATGACTATGTGTAAACAAACAAATCAGTTTGAACCTGGTTTACATTGGGTTAGTTTGCACCAGTAAATTTGCACTAGCTGCAAGCTGAACTGATGCAACCCGTTTTAAACCCACACAAGTGTTTCCACATACAGGTTTGCTCTTGTTAACTAAATTATTTTAACTGATATAAATTGCACTACTGCAAATTGTGTGTGTAGATATGCCTTAAATTAAGCCAATGCACTTTTTCTATTATAAACAAAATCTTATGTTAAGAGGGTATCTTGAGAGTTAGTTTATTTTTTCTGCTACACCCAAATTCTCCAATTATTACCCTCAATAATTTTATTCTTCTGAGCTAACAATTCATAGACCCAGAAACTAAGAGAACACTATATTTTCAAACAGTGTCTTTTATTTTATTTACTTTTCCCTATAGTTTGCCTAGTAGCAGTGCAGCTCATAAATACAGGTTGCTGCTGAAAGAAGATACGCAGTGTTTATATAATGTATAAATGTACAGTGTGTTAGCTACACTTGCTGTACCCGTGTTAGGTCCTAGCTTGCAAAATGTTTTTCCCCCAGTGATAAAGATTATAAGCAATGAGTCAATCATGTAGTTTTAGAAACAGTCGCCATATTTCTGAACAATCAATTTTTATTTAATTGACAGTAGCTATTTTCTAGATTTACCAATATATTCTATCTCGCACACTCAATACCCACATCTTCCTGCTTACTACAATATGCTGAAATAATAAATTGTGTTTTAACACACAAAACAAATTATATATATATAATTGCAGTGTGTAGTGGGTCATATTTCCTTTCATAATTATGGTCCCAATTCAGCAAAGCATTGAAGCACATATTTAGCTTAAAGCATATGCTTAAATATCATTGAAGTCAATTGCACTAACATTAACCATATGTCTAAGCTTATGTTTAAATACTTTGTTGATACAAGACCTGATTCAGCACTTATGAGAGAAAGAGTTTAATTCTATTTCCCGACTTGATCTGCTTTATTTCTCCTGAAAGAATCAGAATTAAAATCAAAAGTTCAAGAAAGGCTTATCAGATCATGAAAAACGATGTACTAAAATGAAATGTCATGAGTTTAGACACATTTAATGTTAGTCTTTATTTATGGTCCATTGATTTATCAGACATTTAGAATGACAGATTTGTGAGATCTCAGGTTATCACAGTGGGTCTAAATCATGCATTCCACAGGAAAATCCAGCAGAAGGGCAGAAAAATGTGAACAGATTTAGCCACCTCCAGGAAGTACCCAAGGACTCACGGTCCCTCAAATGCCACAGATGTCTCAAGAGCTGCTAGGAACCCCCTCAGAACACAAAGCATCCAATTGTTTTCAACCACTGTTGGGGCTTCCACTCACATATAACATGGATACCAGAAGAGGCATGCTGCCAGTGCCTCTCTGCCAGTGTCTGCCCCAGAAATCTCTTTCAGTGCATGGTGCGGTGTGCGTGTGTGAGAGAGAGAGAAATAGAATCAGCATTGTCTTGTGCTGGAAAATTCCTCCGAGTTTATTTGCGGGAATTCAATAGAGAATTGTCACCCCCCAGCTCTTCTTCCTCACTCATACCCAGATGCAAAATGACCTTCTGAAGAGTCAGCTGGGGAGAAAGATATTGAACCTTAGGCTAATCTCTAATTTCTTCAGAAGAAAATTGCCCCTTTGTATGAATCTCTCCTACTTTTCCTTCCCTGTCTGATATTTTTAATAATGTACATTCTTTCCCAGTGTCTCTAATGTTGATCCTGAAGATAAAAGATGAGGAACAGACTTAAATGAATTTTCATTTGTTAGAAGAAATTAAAAAAGTCAATCCTGAATATAAAATATTAAAAATGAATATGTCTTAACACACACGCCCTCCTACACTCCCAGTTAGCCTATGGTACATGACAGATCAAAACCCTAAAAAGACACAATAGGTAAATATCTATGCATCTTCTCCTTCATAGCATCTTGAATACATGTTCAAAACACCAAAGTTTTGGCTGAAAGTTGTGTGTAATGGTCTAAGGATCTATTATTTTTTTCCCCCATGGAGCCATGATCAGATACCTGCACAGCACGTAGTTTAGAAGAACATAGCACAGATCTGGTCTCTTTCTTTTCCCCTAACTGCCTTAATTTTTGTTACTATAAATTATTGTTGTCTATCAGATTGTATATCCTTCTGTCTCTTGAGGTCTGTGAAAGGTATAATATATGCTAAAGTATGCATGGATAAGGATGAAATTGAGCTTGGGGTGGGAGGAGAAGGCATTTGTCATCCTCAGCTAGTAAAGCAGTGCTGGCTGCACACAATTCTGCATCGTCTTTGGCATGAATGAGGACCAAGAGCTGTTTCACAATAACATGGATGGAATTTATCTCCACTTCCATAAACTGTAACAGTGATATAATTACACTTTTACCTACTTGTTTTAAAGGGATTTGAAATTTTCATTACTCTTCATTCTCGCATGCAACAATGCATCTGGCCAAGAGGACCAGATGGGAGCGGAACAGGCCACAAAACCCACATCACTGAAATGGGTATCATAAAGATTATAACTCAGCAGCACTTTTTTTCAAATATTTCCAATTAAATAAATCCTGCTCACCATATGTCCCTTGCTACAATGTGCAATTCAATGCTTGAGTCTTAATTATTTTTCTAAAATGTTGCAGCTTCATTTCCCGTTCACTGATAACCTAATGGATTTGCTGGTGAATTAACAGAACCTTCGACATTGATGCTATTTCCTTATTAAGTGAATTAATTCTAACTCACTACAATTCCATAACAATATTTCCTAATAAGGATATAAATGCAGTTTTGCATAAATAAATAAATAAAAAGTAAAGAGCATAGGGCCTGTTGTATTAATTTAGGTGGAATATATGGGCCCCAAGAGTCAAACGTGTTAACAACACTGAACAGTTTTAAACAAGTTCTGAGGTTTGGTATACAGAGACCTCAGTTTGCTTAGAACCATGGTGCACACAATATTAAAAATACCTTTTATTAAAGATACAGAAAAGAAGAAAAACCAAGTAAAGCATTTGTAATGTAAAGTATTAAGAAAGATTTTTCATTTTAACAACATCCCATATGCCTTTTAGCCATAGTGTCTTGGGGGGGGGGGCGGACATCCTTGTCAGATAATTTCTTAGATGGTATTAAAGAAGGTAACTACTATTCTTTAAAGGGAAAAGGGAAGAAGTTAGCTGGGCAGTAACTGTTCTCACTGTTGCTAAAGTCTAATCTCATTTCCTAGCAGACAAAACAAGACAAACACACACAGGAGGAGAGGAACAAGAAAAGCAATGGTAGAAGATGCCTCAGTCTCTGGTGTTGACTCTCACTTGCAACCTCACAGCTGGAAAAACATAAGCACAGTCTTATTAGCCATTCTGAGACTTGGCAAACTGGTACCAGCATCAGGCTGTTCAGGGCATTGCTGTTAGCTGCCTTTCTGGTCACAAGCTCATAGCAGTGTTGCAAAATACACGGTCTTGGCCAGCTAAGCCAGACATTTATTAAACAAAAGGCAAAAGGAGAGAGATAGGAAAGAGAAGAAATAAGATGGGGAAGAAAAGGGCACAAAGGGAATGTGTGCAGGGGGTGAGGAGGGTAGAGGGTGTGTGTGCGCGCAACAGATTCTCACATCTGAGGTGATATTTGGGAATTAGCTGGAGCGGGCAATGTCAGCTGGCTCCCTCTGGTTGGCATGGTCTGGTCAGGATACTGTGACAGTCTATGCTATTATATTCACCACTTTTAAAAGACTGTAGTAAATTTTGTACAAAGTATGCCTTATGAGGTATCATTTGAAAAGTCATAACCTGCTGAACATTATTATTCCATTGAAATATGTGTAGCAACACTACGTGTGAAGTTATAAGATTCTACTCCATGATGTTATATGTTGTAATTCTGGATAACACTCACAAACCAGTTTTTTCCAGAGACAAAGACACACTGGCCATAGCCAAATGTTAAAGACCTATCACCTGCTGAAGCAGCCATTCTCCAGCAGTGGGAAGAGGTAAACAAGAAATTTACATTTCATCACAGGGATGATTCAAAGCTCACGTATATATGAGACTGCTTGTGGCTTGCATCCCAGATGGGGGCAAACCTTGAACAAGGGAGAGGGGTATAAGAAGGAGAGACAGAATTTGTTAATGCAGGATCGGGCTCTCTTTGCCATCTGTCAGACTTTTTATATTGCACCTTCTATGAGCAACCTGCATTACTAAGAATCAAGCATCTATCACTAAACCCAGTGGCTCTTAACCTTTACTGCAGCCTGAACCCCTTTGGTTCTCAAAATATGTTCTTGCTCCCCCTTATCAAAAACCAAAATATGTTCTCACATCTCTTAAACCTATATATACACATATGTTTGTATATTACAGTAATTGTTAAAAATGTATAATATTAATAAATACATAGGTTTGATTAAACAAAGTAGTTGTACTTGCATGCCTGTGCTTAATTTGTGTTTTCAACGATTTACCTTCTAAAAAAATCTAGCATGTCTCGCACCCCCAGAAATGGCATCTCGCACCCCCAGGGGGTCGTGCACCCCAGGTTAACCCAATGTATACGGATATAAGAAGTGTTAAATGGTAGCAGCTCATGCTCCATTTATTACAGTAGACTAAGGACACTAGAAGATCAAAGACACATGGAGTGCCATTTGAACAAATCATACCTCAAGTGTCTGTACGTATTCTTTTATATTTTAATTAATTATGGAGCACTTTAATTTAAACCAGTGATACACTAAACCGTGCAGATACCATTTCTACTCAGACTAGTGATGGGCACAACAATTCAGAGAGATCTAGGAAATAACCCAAACTTCCACCAGAACTTAAACAGGGTCTTTATTAATGTTAATTGAATTGTACCAACATCATTCTAAGGACTTTACAGAGAGCTAAAAATCTGAGACCCATGACCGTCACACTTTATAATCTAACTAGACAACACACGGATGAGGAGTGGAAAGCAACAACAATGACATGGCTAGACAGTGAGGACAAGCATGCCTCTTGTTGAGTTTCATGGGCTATTTTTGTCATTACATGTATTATTTTGAGAATCAGTCATTACGTCCCACCCACAGAGAGGTGACAAAGTTACACATATTTTGTTACAACTGCATTTTCAGAAAAGCTTGTGGAGGAGAAAATGGAGTTAATGAGCCAAATCTGGTGTAAATCAGCATTACCCCACCGAAAAGTTAGTCAAGCTACCATGACTTATGCCAGCTGAGGATCCGGAACCTGGTACTTACCCCCAGGATATAGTGGGAGGTTATCATAACTCTAGTCCCAGATTTGGACCTTAGCGTCCAAAATATGGAGGTTAGCATGAAAACCTCCAAGCTTAGTTACCAGCTTGGACCTGGTACTTGCTGCCACCACCCAAAAAATTAGAGTGTTTTGGGGCACTCTGGTCCCCCTGAAAAACCTTCCCTGGGGACCCCAAGACCCAAATCCCTTGAGTCTCACAACAAACGGAAATAATCCTTTTTCCCTTCCCCCCTCCAGGTGCTCCTGGAGAGATACACAGACACAAGCTCTGTGAATCCAAACAGAGTGACTCCCCCTCTCCGTTCCCAGTCCTGGAAACAAAAGCACTTTCCTCTTCACCCAGAGGGAATGCAAAATCAGGCTAGCAAATCCAACACACACAGATCTCCCCCTGATTTCTTCTTCCCACCAATTCCCTGGTGAGTACAGACTCAATTTCCCTGAAATTTCCCAGTAAAGAAAACTTTAACAGGTTTTAAAAAGAAAGCTTTATAGAAAAAAGAAAGAAAAATACATACAAATGGTCTCTCTGTATTAAGATGACAAATACAGGGTTAATTGCTTAAAAGAAATATGAATAAACAGCCTTATTCAAAAAGAATACAAATCAAAGCACTCCAGCACTTATATTCATGCAAATACCAAAGAAAAGAAACCATATAACTTACTATCTGATCTCTTTGTCCTTACACTTAGAAACAGAAGATTAGAAAGCAGAAACTACTTCTCCAAAGCTCAGAGAAAGCAAGCAGACAGACAAAGACCTCAGACACAAAATTCCCTCCACCCAAAGTTGAAAAAAATCCGGTTTCCTGATTGGCCCTCTGGTCAGGTGCTTCAGGTGAAAGAGACATTAACCCTTAGCTATCTGTTTATGACACGCCCCCCAAATTGCAGACAGTGGGGAAGCTCACTGGCGGCGATTTCCTTCTAGAACTTTAAAATAAACAGATTACTACAACACATGCACCTTTACATATACTACTAAGTATATAACTAACAGACTTCTACATTTTAAGAACACTTTTTAACTACTGAAATCTGGGAAACTCTCATGGGAGAGTGCATCAGCAACTTTGTTAGAAGCTCCTGTGATGTGTTGAATTTCAAAATCAAAATCTTGGAGAGCTAAACTCCAATGAAGAAGTTTCTTGTTGTTCCCCTTGGCAGTATGAAGCCACTTTAGTGCAGCATGGTCAGTTTGTAGTTGGAACCGCCGTCCCCAAACATATGGGCGTAGCTTTTCCAGGGCGTACACAATGGCATGGCATTCCTTTTCACTGACTGACCAGTGACTTTCCCTCTCAGACAGTTTCTTGCTGAGAAACACGACAGGATGGAAGTTGTGATCTGTTGCTTCCTGCATGAGCACTGCTCCTATACCACGCTCGGATGCATCCGTGGTTACTAAGAATGGCTTGTCAAAGTTCGGGGCCCTGAGTACAGGGTCAGACATGAGCATTGCCTTAAGTTGGGTAAAGGCCTTTTGACAGTCATCAGTCCACTTAACTGCATTTGGCTGGGTCTTTTTGGTCAGGTCGGTCAGTGGGGCAGCGATTTGGCTGTAGTGTGGAACAAATCGCCTGTAGTATCCGGCCAAGCCTAAGAAGGATTGGACCTGTTTCTTTGACCTTGGGACAGGCCACTTTTGGATAGCATCCACCTTAGCCTGTAGGGGGTTTATGGTTCCTCGATCCACCTGGTGCCCCAGGTAAGTCACTCTGTTTTGGCCTATTTGACACTTTTTGGCCTTAACAGTTAGTCCAGCCTGCCTGATGCGCTCAAAGACCTTTTCCAGGTGTAGTAGGTGTTCGGGCCAGGAGTCTGAAAAAATGGCCACATCATGGAGGTAGGCGACTGCAAATTCTCCCAGTTCAACTAGTTCATCTACCAGCCTCTGGAAGGTGGCAGGTGCATTCGAAGGCCGAAAGGAAGGACATTGAATTCATACACCCCCGCATGGGTGACGAATGCTGACCTCTCCTTGGCAGGTTCATCTAGCGGTACTTGCCAGTACCCCTTGGTTAAGTCTATGGTAGAGATGAACTGGGCACGTCTCAACTTCTCCAATAGCTCATCGGTGCGTGGCATTGGATAGTTGTCCGGACAAGTTACCGCATTTAGCTTACGGTAGTCCACGCAAAAGCGTATTTCCCCATCTGGTTTGGGTACCAGAACCACTGGAGATGCCCATGCACTGGTAGATGAGCGGATTATACCCATCTGTAGCATGTGCTGGATCTCCCGTTCTATAGCAGCTTGGGCATGAGGAGACACCCGGTAGGGTGGGGTTCTGATTGGGTGAGCATTACCTGTGTCAATGGAGTGGTATGCCCGTTCAGTCCATCCTGGGGTGGCTGAGAACAATGGGGCGAAGCTAGTGCACAACTCCTTGATTTGTCGCCACTGCAGACGTTCCAGGGTGGTTGAGAGGTTCACCTCTTCCACGCCACCGTCTTTTTTTCCATCATAGTAGACACCGTCAGGCCACTCAGCATCATCTCCCTGGACTGTAAACTGACAAACCTGTAAGTCTCTGGAATAGAAGGGCTTGAGAGAATTAACATGGTAAACTCTAGGTTTTAGTGAGGAATTGGGAAATGCTATGAAGTAGTTCACAGTTCCCAGGCGCTCTTGGACCGTGAATGGCCCTTCCCATGATGCTTCCATCTTATGGGCCTGTTGCGCCTTCAAGACCATAACCTGGTCTCTGACCTTGAAGGAACGTTCTCTGGCATGTCTGTCATACCAGGCCTTTTGCTCTTCTTGAGCATTCTTGAGGTTCTCTCTAGCAAGGGCTAAAGAGTGTCGGAGGGTGCTTTGTAGGTTGCTTACAAGGTCCAGAATGTTAGTTCCTGGAGAAGGCGTAAACCCCTCCCATTGCTGCTTCACCAACTGTAATGGCCCCTTAACCTCGTGACCATACACAAGTTCAAATGGTGAAAACCCTAAACTGGGATGTGGTACAGCCCTGTAGGCAAACAGCAACTGCTGCAACACTAGGTCCCAATTATTGGAGTATTCGTTGATGAATTTACGTATCATGGCCCCCAAAGTTCCATTGAACCTTTCCACCAGGCCATTGGTTTGATGGTGGTACGGGGTGGCAACCAAGTGATTCACCCCATGTGTTTCCCACAGTTTTTCCATGGTCCCTGCCAGGAAATTAGACCCTGAATCTGTAAGGATGTCGGAGGGCCAACCTACCCTGGCAAAGATGTCTGTTAGGGCCAGGCACACAATGTTAGCCTTGGTGTTGCCTAGAGCTACTGCTTCCGGCCATCGGGTAGCAAAGTCCACTAAAGTCAGTACGTACTGCTTTCCTCTGGGTGACTTTTTTGGGAAAGGACCCAGAATATCCACAGCTACTCGCTGAAATGGGACCTCAATTATGGGGAGTGGCTGGAGAGGGGCCTTGACCTGGTCTTGAGGCTTACCCACTCTTTGGCATACCTCACAAGACCGGACATACTTGGCAACATCCTTGCCCATCCCCTCCCAGTGGAAGGACTTCCCCAACCGGTCCTTGGTTCTGTTCACCCCAGCATGGCCACTGGGATGATCATGGGCTAAGCTTAAGAGCTTCCCCCAGTACTTAGTTGGAACCACCAACTATTTTTGCGGCTGCCATTCTTCCCGGTGTCCACCAGAAAGAATTTCCTTGTATAAAAGTCCTTGGTCTATAACAAACCAGGATCGATTAGAAGAGCTGAGAGGCAGTGGGGTGCTCCGTGCTGCCGCCCAAGCTTTCTGAAGGCTGTCATCTGCTTCCTGCTCAGTCTGGAACTGTTCCCTTGAGGCTGGGGTCACCAGTTCTTCCTCAGACTGTGGACTTGGGCTTGGTCCCTCTGGAAGCGATGTAGATGATGGGGTTGTTTCCGTTGCTGGTGAACCGCTCTCCGCTGGTGCACCTGAGGGTATTTCAGGCTCTGACTGAGCCTTTTGGGTATGGCTGTCTTTTGCTTCTGCCAGTTTTGGCTCGCTGGCGCCCTCTGGCGTTGAGTTTGAAGATGTGGTTGCGCTTGCTGGTGCTGGTTGCTGTTCCAGTTCCGGGCTTGGGACTGGAGGTGCTGTGGCTGTTTCAGTGGTAGGCATGGAATCTGGGTCCACTACCTCTGTCTGGGTCTCTGGTAACACAGACGGGGCCTCTGTGGACGGTTCAGGAACAGGAATGGGTCTGGAAGCTTGCCTGGTTTGGCTACGTGTAACCATTCCCACTCTCTTGGCCCGCTTCACCTGGTTGGCCAAGTCTACCCCCAGTAGCATGGGGATAGGATAATTGTCATAGACTGCAAAAGTCCACATTCCTGACCAGCCTTTGTACTGGACAGGCAGTTCAGCTGTAGGCAAGTCTACAGCTTGTGACATGAAGGGGTAAATTGTAACTTTGGCCTTTGGGTTGATGAATTTGGGGTCTACGAAGGATCGGTGGATAGCTGACACTTGTGCCCCCGTGTCTCTCCATGCAGTAACCTTCTTTCCGCCCACTCTCAAATTTTCCCTTCGCTCCAAGGGTATTTCAGAGGCATCTGGGCCTGGGGATCTTTGGTGTGATGGTGGTGTAATGAATTGCACTCGCATGGTGTTCTTTGGACAGTTGGCCTTGATATGTCCCAGTTCATTACACTTAAAGCATCTTCCATCTGATGGGTCACTGGGCCGAGGTGAGTCACTGGAGACTGGCGAGGTGGAAGAGTAGGGTGTCTGTGGCTTTACTTGGGTTGTATGTGGGGTCTTTGGCTGTCCTCGGTTGTAGGGTTTATGGTCGGTGTGCCCCCTGGGGTAATCGTTCCCCTTGACAGTAGCTTTCTTGCTTTCTGCCACTTCCATCCATCTGGCTCCAATCTCCCCCGCCTCAGCGAGATTTTTGGGTTTTCCATCTTGTATGTACCGTGTTATGTCCTCAGGAACACCATCCAAGAACTGCTCCATTTGTATGAGGAGGTGCAGTTCTTCCAAGGTTTTAACATTGTGTCCTGATATCCAGGCCTCATAATTTTTCCCAACGTAGTAGGCGTGTTTGGGAAATGACACATCTGGTTTCCACTTTTGGGTTCTGAAACGCCGACGGGCATGATCCGGGGTTATCCCCATTCTGTATCTGGCCTTGGTTTGAAAAAGTTAATAGTCGTTCATGTGCTCCTTAGGCATTTCAGCTGCCACCTCTGCTAAAGGTCCACTGAGCTGTGGCCTCAATTCTACCATGTACTGGTCTTCAGTGATGCTGTACCCAAGACAGGCTCTTTCAAAATTTTCCAAGAAGGCCTCGGTGTCATCACCTGCCTTGTAGGTGGGAAATTTCCTGTGCTGTGGAACAATCATTGGCGCAGGGTTGCTAGGGTTGGCTGTGTTTTGCTTAGCCTTTTCTAATTCCATGGCCTGTCGGTGGGCTTCCCTCTGGAGTTCCATCTCTTTTTGTTGTTTTTCCATGTCTCGGCGGTGGGCTGCATTTTTGGCTTCTTCTTGTTTTTGTAGCCTTTCCATCTCTTGTTTGTGAGTTGCCTCATCTCTGGCCATCTGTGTTCTGAGCAGTTCCATCTGTTTTTCCATTGCCTCGAGCTGTACTGCCTCTGGTTTTCGTGACATTGTGTTTTCTTGTGTTGGGGTGCCCTCCGGTATTTATTGTCTGAACTGCAGGCTCTCTGTTGCCTCCTGAAGTCTGCCTAGCAACAGTGCATATTTCCCTTTCTTCCTCTAGCATAAACTAGAAAAACCACTTTATTTGCATGTATATAGTGCTGGTATTTGCCTCCTAATGGGAGTGCTATTGTGTCACAAAAGACTCTTTTGTCACAGCTTAATGGCTCCTTGCTTAATATGCAAGCCAGAAACTTGCCAGAGAGAGCAGAAAAAAAAATTCTCTCTGGTTCCCTTTTAAAACCAAACTGTTTCTCTCTGCTTAAAAGCCCCTAGCAGAGAAAAGAAAAATATAATATTCCTACTGGCTTCTGGATTCTCTCTATCCCACTACGCTGCACACCATATCATAACTCTAGTCCCAGATTTGGACCTTAGCGTTCAAAATATGGGGGTTAGCATGAAAACCTCCAAGCTTAGTTACCAGCTTGGACCTGGTACTTGCTGCCACCACCCAAAAAATTAGAGTGTTTTGGGGCACTCTGGTCCCCCTGAAAAACCTTCCCTGGGGACCCCAAGACCCAAATCCTTTGAGTCTCACAACAAATGGAAATAATCCTTTTTCCCTTCCCCCCTCCAGGTGCTCCTGGAGAGATACACAGACACAAGCTCTGTGAATCCAAACAGAGTGACTCCCCCTCTCCGTTCCCAGTCCTGGAAACAAAAGCACTTTCCTCTTCACCCAGAGGGAATGCAAAATCAGGCTAGCAAACCCAACACACACAGATCTCCCCCTGATTTCTTCCTCCCACCAATTCCCTGGTGAGTACAGACTCAATTTCCCTGAAATTTCCCAGTAAAGAAAACTTTAACAGGTTTTAAAAAGAAAGCTTTATATAAAAAAGAAAGAAAAATACATACAAATGGTCTCTCTGTATTAAGATGACAAATACAGGGTTAATTGCTTAAAAGAAATATGAATAAACAGCCTTATTCAAAAAGAATACAAATCAAAGCACTCCAGCACTTACATTCATGCAAATACCAAAGAAAAGAAACCATATAACTTACTATCTGATCTCTTTGTCCTTACACTTAGAAACAGAAGATTAGAAAGCAGAAACTACTTCTCCAAAGCTCAGAGAAAGCAGGCAGGCAGGCAAAGACCTCAGACACAAAATTCCCTCCACCCAAAGTTGAAAAAATCCGGTTTCCTGATTGGTCCTCTGGTCAGGTGCTTCAGGTGAAAGAGACATTAACCCTTAGCTATCTGTTTATGACAGAGGTCTGATCCCAATGTCACTCTTCTCCCCCACATACATACATCCCCTCACCAAGAATAAATATCAGCCAGTGCAATGAAAATTTAATCTGAACATCTCTAAAGGAAATTATGTCAGGTCCTTGTTTATAATATATTTAGCTTGATGAATATGCTTTCCCAGGGTTCTGTGAGAGAGATCACGCAACATCACATAGCAGCAAAGATGATTTAATATAAAGGTAACGAACATACAATCAAAAGCATGTACAAACCAAATAGGAATCAATTTTACGCTGGAAAATAAGTACTGTTCAAAAATAATGTTTTTAACATACAGAGAAGACAAACAGTTTTGTTTGAAATTCAGCAGCAAAAAAAGAATATGGGAACTGCTGGCTTAGCAAGGATAACCAATGAGGTGTTGAAATAAGTTCTGGGCTTTCTCAACCTGATTTGTAAAGCTATTAACCTCTCACAGTGCTCATGAATTTATTATACTCATAGGCAACATTCTCCAGTAATTTGTCTTTAGATGCATTTAGGCAAAATAAGGAAATCATGCTTTATCTAGCACAATGTGATAATGCTATAGTTTAGAGAGCTCAGTCAAGGTAAGAGGGAACACACAAGTAATTAAAAGGTTCAAAATAATTGCCAGCCTGGGCCACTTTAAAACATTTTTAGCCCATAGTTATGAAAACTCCTGAATTCACAAGAGTCCACTTTAAAACAAAGAAATTGAGCTGTTCTCCTTGCTATAGTGTTCTCCTTGCTATTCAGGGGTAACAGTTACTCACTATTAAAACTCTACCTTGAAATACGTGTGAAAGCAAGTACTGCATCTCGGTCCTTATTGATCCTTTTATAAGGGTACGTCTAAGCAATGAGTGAGGGGTGTCATTCCCAGTTTCTGTACACATACTCACACTAGCTTTCATTGACCTAGAAAGAGCATAAATAGTAGTGTACCCATGGTAGCATGGGCAGCAATACAAACCCACCTGAAACCAGTGGGTACGTATTTGGCATGGCTAAGGCAAGCCACTTCTGCCCATTCTACTGCAGTTACACTGCTAAGTAAGGTGTAGTACAGGGGAAACTGAAAGCCAGAATCATATTGATTTTTTTTCCAGAAAAGATAGTCAATGTATTTTTTTTTCACACAAATGAAAGTTTGGCCTAAAAAGTATTTTATTTATATTAAATATCCATACAATAATTACCGTTAAGAGCTGGCCAAGCTTTCATATCAGTTTAAAATATTTTTTAAACTTTACTTTCCAAGTTTTGACCAGCTTATAACTGCTTAAAAAAATTCCCCACAGAAATTAAAGTTACCAACAATGTATTGCCAAAAATGAAAATTGGAGACATTTCTTCTAGCTCTACCAATAGCCCAATAGGAAATTACTGTAATCCTCTCCAGATGTTTAAGTTTTAAATTTATTCCATATTTAGATTGACAATTGCATTGATTACATATCTAATACTACAAGCCAATAAAATCTATATTCCATAGGTGTGACCAAATCCATGAGTAGATTGTATTCATCTTCTCCCCCACAGTACTACCTGAGTCTGTATGCTACTCAGCATGAAGCAAGCCCTGTTTTCTCGGTATGGGCATAATGGTCCACCTGTGTGGAGCAACATGTGGGACTGGAGCCTTAAACTCTGTAGCAATAGATGCCTTAGATGAGATCGTGACTAAGGACTTGCTCTTGTAAAATTGGGATTAATGGAATGAGCTGGGAAGCCATTCTAGTAGCAGTCAAGAAGCATGCTCTGACTGCAGCGAGAGAAAGGATCACCAAGGAACTTTGGAAAGAGAAGAAGCAGAGTCAGAAAAGAGCCCATACAAGCATTTTGTGGATGGAGGTAGAAAGGGAGCACAAAAGTCCATGCAGAGCATGGATCCAGGAGTCCCATCCATGAGTTACAGAACAACATTCTGTTTAAGGTGGCACATTTTGAGGTAAGGGGTTGTGTAGCAGGGTGCTGGTGCAAAGGCACCTAATTAGCCCCTGCTTAGCCAGCCCCAATTAGGGGAAATAGATTGTATCTGGGGAGTGTCCCTGCCTGCAGGTATATGGGATCTTGGGGAGCAATTACCACACAGATGGGGTGCCAATTAATTCCTTTATTAGAGGAAAAAGGAAGTGGTGGGAATTTAACAATGAAATACGATGGGATGGGGTGTATAGGGTGTTTACAATAGACAATGATGGGGGGGGTTCTTACTGAACAGTGTAGGGAGTTCTAACAGTGGGGTACAGTAAGTGGGGTTCAGTACAATGGGATACAGTACAGTCAATAAGCGTATCAAAAATAAATGCAAAATAAAATGGTAGCTTCTATATAAAATGGTCAACAATCTTAGATAGAATGTATTAAGTGGTTAGTGGCCTTATACACAATGTAACACAATGGTATCAATGCAAATACAAAGTATATCAGAAAAATGGAAGCAACCAATGGTGTATTATAATTACAAGTAAAATGTGAATCACAGTGCAATAATACAATATGGGTGATAAGTGAAATTATGCAATGTAACGTTATAAAAGAAAAGTAATGACTTAATTTGTGCTGGGTCAAGGAACAGGAGGGGGGAGGGGAGTGAATGATTAGTGGCAACTGATGAGAGGAGAGTGCGGCTGGAAGCAGCGAGAGACTCTGAAGCCCTGCAGAGTAAGGACAACAGAGCAGTATGATGGTGATCTTCGATAGGGGAGGGGCAGCGGAGAAATGTAAAGAAGGGCTAGAGAGAGGTTTAAGCAACAAGCGGACACCAAAAACAAAGGAAAAAAAGCGGCAAAGGATTTGGGAAGTTTCACAGGAGGAGAAGCAGCAAGGGGTTTGGGAAGTTTGGAGAGAGTGCTGATGCGGGGGAAAAAGCAGCAAAGGGTTATAACAGGGAGACACGGAGAAGCACACGGGGAAGATTGGAGGGGGGAAAAAACAGGCACAGGAAAGTTCAGGGAGAGATCGGGATAGTGGGGAGATGAATTTAAGCAGCAAAAACCTTATCTATCTTAACCAACGACTAGGCAAAACAACAAACATCGCAATTCTAAGCAAAACTATAACAAGCAACTATACGGAGCAACAAAACAGTAAACTATAACAAGGCAGGTGAACTTACAAGCTCTACAATTTTAACAAACTATGAGTTATTAAAATTAAAAAAACAAAACCTATGGTGCACCTTATGCTATGGCGAAGTCACAGAGGGCAGAGTGGTATGTGCCCAGGATACAGCTGAAAGCAGGGAGCGGAGCTTAGCAGCGGCACAAGCTTATTTTTAGCAGCAAAGCGCCAAGGAGTTTAAGAGAGGTTTTAAGACACAGACCAAGGTTTAGCTTGAGTCTGTGCGCTGGGGAAACAGAGCCAGCAGCTAAAATAATAAAATAAAAGTAGGGAAAGTTTCACAGAGGGATTCTTATCAGTCTCCGAGGCAGCAGCAAAGGCAGAAGCAGCAGCAACATCAGAAGAAGCAAGGAGGGCTCGGTACAGTCTCAATAATCAAGAGATCTCTCAGATAGCAATTCGTTCTTCATGGGGGGGGGTTCAAAAACCGAGGGTACGCTCAAAAATAAAATGAGAGCGGAGAAGGACCCCCCAAAACCCCTGGCTGATCAGACCAGGCAGCAATGCAGGAACCTTTCTGATGTTTGTTTCAAAATGTCTGTTTTTAAAGGCAAACTCAGACAGTTTCCCGCCAGTAATCCTGATAGGCTCCCTCTGTCACAGGGGAGGAGGCACAGGGAAAAACTGCAGGTTAGCACAGAAACATGTCTGGGCAGAGTCCTGTGCAATAGGTGACTCAAAAGCACATGAGGCCTATGACTCATGCCCAGGATCTTAAAAACACAATAGGTCTTGCAGCTCTGGACATTGCCTGCCCTACACCGAGCCCAGGTTCAATGAGGTGATAACAGGACTAACCCTTTGAACAGGACAGTGGTCCCATTTAGCACGCAGCACAAGTGGCCATCCCTTTGAGAAGGGCAATGGCTCTTGTTAAACAACTTAAGGGGCCCTCCCTTTGAGTAGGGCAGTGGCCCTGGTAAGCAACTTAACAGCCAGGGAAGGGCGGCCACAGGAGGAGAACAAAAACAAAATGGAGTCTGGGGACAGCTGTAAGAAACAAAATGGAATAGGGGGATAGCTGTAACAGACAGAGAGAAGTCTGGTGCCTGGCCTTTAGAACTGGCTGCACCTGTGGGCCTGAGGGTTCAAGGGCTATAAAGGCTGGCTGGCAGCCAGAAGAAGGGGAAATGGCCTGGTGAAGGTCAGTCTCTGGGCTGAGGGCAGACACTGTGTAGGAGAGGAGATTGTCAGGCCTGCAAGCTCTGTAAATAGTATCTCTCTGGTGGTGGGAGAACAAGGCGTAAATAAAGCCATGGGTGCTGCAGAAGGAGAAGCCTCTCTGCTTTATTGGGGCAGCCAGTGGGCCCCAGGAAGAGGAGCAGGCAGAGGACCTTGTTACAGGTTGTCATTTTATCTCACAATTGGGCTGATTTCTACAAGCCACTTAAGCTTCAGTCTCAGAATCAGATTTCTCAAGCTGAGTCAATCAGCTTGTTTCACTGTAATATCACGTCAGGTGACATCTCACAGACATGAAACAGAGAACTGCCCTTTTGAAATACCCTTTGGCCTGGGTGACAGCCATGAGATCATGCGTTCTGGTCTCCCTAGTTATATTTCTGTGCACTCAAGACCTTGTTACTGACAAAGATGTCTTCTCCCAAGCCTAGAATTAATTTCTTCTGCTTATTATAGGTTAGGCATTTCAGTTCCCCATCAAACCCAAACACACATATATTGGTACTATTTTTATCTTTTGCCTCAGGGAGTTATTTACAGATACAGATTAATTTAATCTTTAAACAATCAACAGCAACTAGATACAAGCCCCTCAATAATTAGTCATGCTCTTAAGCATACAAGTGCAAGTGACTTATTTGAACCTATCAACCTGTATGACAACCTAGTCTGTCAGGAAGCTTTACCTGAACGAAAAGCAACAATTTTGTCCAGTCAGAAAACCATTAGAATACAAATTATTTAGTTGTCATAAAGCCCCTCAACCATGAGCCCTCTAATTATTTAGAAATTGTCTATGACTGTCTGAAAGAGGAAGCAATTTCTGCCAGTTATCTATTTACGAATACTTGTCATTTGTTTAATGCAATGATTTATGTAGATGTATGAAGAGTGGTGTTAGTGCAATTCAGATAAACGTAGATGGGGTCTGCTCAGTCCTGAATATGTTTTGTAAGCATATTTTCATTTTTTGCCTATCAAATTCAAAGACAAGATTTTTTCTATTTTTCTTAAAAGCTAATCCAAATGCGTGATACCGCATAATATACACAAAAACCAATCTTTCAAGAGTTTGCATTGAGTACATCTAACGTAGATGAAAAATTCCAAGTTGGAGAATAAAAGCCCCAGTATAACCACCAAAAGGGTACAGCAGTAGAACAAGTTTATGCATGTGCATCCTGTATTCTGCCATCCAGGGTGATTCTCAATGTAAAATACTTTAGTTGACCTTGGTAGAAAAGTAAGCTGCCAATAAGTCCCAGCTGTGATTATTGCTTCTATATTTCCCCAGTCCATTTGGGAATAGAACTAAGCCCACCAACTATTTCATATAAGCCACAAAAGTAATATAATTTGGTTCTGACTTAAATTGCAAAAGTCTGGGGAGGGGACAGAATAATGAAGCTAAAGTTCCACCGATAGTTTCTGTCAAGAAAAACATTAGGAAGATTTCAAGCAGTCTATACACAATCCACATTTCTCATAGTGTAACCTTAAAAAAACACAACTATGGGATTAAATAGCCATGACCTTTTGTTAAAAGAGTAAATATAGCATGAAAGAATCTGAAAAATGTATTATTTAGTGTCCTAATCAATTCCAGGACCAATTTCAGTCCCTGGAAGTAATATTGAATTTAGAAATTCTTTAAAAGCATGAAAACTGAACTACATAGTCTGTTGTATAAATGCATAATTAGAGAATTTCTGAAAGCATATATTACAATATGTACTTTTTAGAGTGGTAAAGCAGCCAGACCAACTTATCACAAATCCATACAGACATTACCTTTTTGCTTCAAAGTACAATGGCAAATGACAGACCAAAACAGCTCATGCAAGAGCC
This sequence comes from Gopherus evgoodei, assembly GCF_007399415.2. NCBI lineage: Eukaryota > Metazoa > Chordata > Testudines > Testudinidae > Gopherus > Gopherus evgoodei. The sequence goes on along the minus strand of NC_044327.1, from coordinate 19,859,466 downwards.
CTTTAAGTCTGTTGGTTAAATCCAGTTGTTTATATGTATAAGAAAAAGACATGTTATTTATGCAACAGCCTGGCAAAGCTTCTTCAGATCTGTTATGTAGTTATATAAAGCAAACCACTTGCAATTCACAGTTTACTCACCTTCCCCCACCCTCACCCCCCACACATTTGTGGCAAAACATGAGTTGATAATAGCTCTTGCAAATTTTTGAGTTACATAATGAGAAACTTACTTGTTTGTATTTATTAATTTATATAGTAAATGTATTTATTTTTAAATATTGCAAGTAAATTTAGGACAAATCAGAAGATGAATTAGATGGCCAATTTAAATAATGCCCAAGGGGGAAAATATTCATTATGATAATTAAGACCTTAAAACTAAGGTCACAAACAAGACTTCTGTTGTCTGCGGTACTGATTAAGAACATGTTCTTCTCTGCAAGTTCAAATATCTGTGTTCCTCCAGTGTGTGAATATGTGTTGTATTTCTCTCTCTCATAATTTATCCAGATATTTTGTTACCCATTCTGTTTTAGAAAAGTATTTACTACATTGTTTGATTTCAAGACACAATTTTATTCCATTCCTCTTTCTCCTTTTTGTTTGTATTACAGGAGCATCCAGAGGCCTTTATCAAGATTGGAAATCATTGTGCAGGCCACTTGAAGATGTCAAAAGACCTAGTCTGTGCCCCAACTTACAACAGACATTATTTGGTGATTCTTTGTCTAATTTTACATTTCCACCAATTTGAATGCATAAATAAAGACAATCTGTGGTCCAAAACTGAAACCTAGAATCTAAATCTCTCTGAATTTCAGGGAGAAAAGGGACAGATTTGATTCAAATCCAGATGTAGAGAATTTCTATTATGTGCTAGATCCAAAACTAGAAGAAAACCAACTTCCCAATTCTCATGAGATTAGTTGATTTTACAGAATGTCTGCCATTTGAGTATGAAATGATAAACTTTAGATTCGATGACTCTGAAATCTCAACTCGGCCATAAATAAGATTCTATCTAGAACTGTGTACTCTCAACTTAATTCAGATATGAACTCATTTCCTATGTCTGTCTCTGCTATCTGGCAAATGCAATCCTCTTGTGATCTCCAGACTCTGAGAAAAGAGAGATAGAGAGAAATCAAGTCAACTTAATGAAATAAGTTTATACTAGTCTGAGCCCTGATGATCATTTCTGTGTTGCATTTTCCTTGGCTTTTTTTTTAAATGTTCTTTTTTCCCCTCTTGCGTGAAAGATCCAGACTGGGGAAGCTGACTAAAACAATATGGAGGAACATGAAACTGACTAAAAACAAAATACACTACATAAAAATAAAGAACGTTTTCCCATTTCTAAGCTTATCCAGTTACAGTAATTTTAAATGTTACTTGTAACAAAAATAAGCAAATATTATCACAAGTGTGATTTATGTGTTGGCAGTGTCCATTTAAATTCTGTGAGACAAGATATGGCCATCAGTGCAGGGGTAAGAGGGAGGATGACTGGATTGCCTAGTTTTATGGGTTTTTATTCTCAAGAGCAGTCCACTCTAAACTAGTGAGAAGGTCCATGCTAGAGGATCCCGGTATAGGATCAGGCCTTAAGAACAAAAGAGGAGCGGGAGGGAAAAAGGAAGAATAGTAGTAAATTAAAAGCTTGTTGATGAATGGCAAAGTTAAGATGTCACCTTGTTAGTGGTGTTAGTTTTGTATTTTAATATTGCACGCACATTTGCTGTTCATTAATGAAATAGGGTGAGGTTATTTGTTACTTGAGAAAGTACTGATATGTCTTTTGATGGACTTAATGGGGAAGTCTGAGGTTTTTAAGGTCAGGCTTGACAAAGCCCTGGCTGGGATGATTTAGTTGGGAATTGGTCCTGCTTTGAGCAGGGAGTTGGACTAGATGACCTCCTGAGGTCCCTTCCAACCCTGATATTCTATGATTCTAAGACTGAGATCTCTCTGATTAGAGTTACAGACTTATGGGACAGCACTGAAGACAAGAATGCATTAATGATAAAACCATTCCCCAGAAGTGTAACTATGTATTTGTCTCCCTCTCAAATCTTGATTCGTACAAATTTGATTTAAAAGGAATTTCTGAGTGTGATTTTCTAAAGTGATGACTATTGGCCAAGCACCCATTAACTTCAAACGAAGCAGAGGTAATCCAGTACTGAGAACTTTTGGAAAGTTCAACTTCCTTGAGTTCCTTGTGATGGGGAGACAATATCATGCAATTTCAGCGGTGTTTTATATTTTTGGCATCTTTATAATAGGTTGCTATTGAATGTCTCAAGCTTTTATTGGTACCTATCTAGTTAGGACTTTCATCATTGCACTATTTGATATGACTCTCCTTTCATGATAATGTAGCCTGTTTATATATTAAGTATATTATATTATAGTTTGTCTTTTGAGTCAGTAGTTAACTCCCCTTTGCTGCCTGGATGTGAAGGGAGAAAATGGAAACAAGGATAGAATAGAGTGCCAAAAAAACCTGTTAGAAAATTCTTAGAAAAACAGCAATGAATTTAGACAATTCTGAGGAGTATTTCATGTCCCTGCCTGCAACATAATACAACAGAATGTAATGTTAAAATAGTTAAGGGGATATTATTATAGATTAAATTAAAGTAAATAATAAATTCAGCTAGAAATTCTATAGTTAGATGTTTCATTACTGATTCCAGTAAAAATGTTAAGCCAAATCCAATTTATGGATTTTTTTTTATCATCAGAATATTTTGAGTGCTATAAATAGGAAGAAATGGTTGGCACTGAGCATTACCGTTCGAAAGGGATGCTGAACACCATGGGGACCATTTTAATGAGACCAAAAAAATTATTCTGCACAACAGATTCCTCTTATCCTTGTTTTTATCTTTGCATTCTGTTCCTTTTTTGTCTTCTTATCTATTATCTTTTCTTGTACTTATGTTCCCAACAGGGATGAAGTGCCTAACAGCACTTTACTGCTGCTGAAACCAAGGGTTCCACTTTATTCTGACAACTGCTACCTTCACTACAGGATTGCTGGAGTATTGCAAGAAGAAAGGGGCTGCCCCATATGTGGATTGGTTGGCATGCTCATATCTAAGACACACAAGCTACTAATCCTCTTCTCAAGCAGTCATTTCCACATTCTCTCTTCTCTGTCTTTCTAGTTCATTCTTGGAACCCCTACTTGTGTTCCTCCGTGATCCTTTTGGGATGAGGGTTTAAATGAGTTGGAGGGGAAGGAGAGAGCAAATACAGTTCCCTGCAGTGATAACTGAAGAGAATATTGCAAAAGAGTCAAAAAATTGAAGATAAAATCCTTTGTTCAGTCCAAAATTTAGTCCAAACCCTGCTCATCTTATTCACACAATTAAACTAGTCCTATTAACTCCAGTAGGACCATAAAAATGAGTAAGGGGAGCAGAATCTGGTCAGAAGGGGTCCATGTTGGGCCCAGGATGAAACCTTTTTGCAGCAGGACATAATTCAGTTTATGATTTGGTGGTTCTATATATTCCCTAAATCTTGTATTGCTTTGGAAATGTTATGTGCTGCAAAAATGATCTAATCTCTGCTCAGGAGTCATTAAGTCATTTAATCATTTTTCTTAAAGAAGTTCACATGCTTAATTTTTACATAAGTTTGCAAGGTAAAGAGTCTTGAATTAGCCAGGGTAGGGTTATGACCAAATTTAAAAATCTTTGATGTTTAAGATGGACCCCCTCTGATATGCATGTGCAGAATATAAGAAAGTGAAACAAACAAGGAACATGTAAAATGTGTAACTTTCAGCCCTCTTGAACTGAACAATAGCACTTCCCATAAGGAGACAGGGAGCTGCTATGGGGGCCACTAACAGGCATAGGCCTCTTACGGCTGGTCTACACTAGGGGGGAAATCGATCTAAGATATGCAACTTCAGCTATGTGAATAGCGTAGCTGAAGTCGAAGTATCTTAGATCGAGTTACCTACCGTCCTCACGGCACGGGATTGATGTCCGCGGCTCCCCCTGTCGACTCCGCTACTGCCGTTCACGCTGATGGAGTTCCAGAGTTGACAGGAGCTCGTTCAGTGATCGATATATCGCATCTAGATGAGACGCGATATATCGATCCCTGAGAAATCGATTGCTACCCGCCGATACGGCCGGTAGTGAAGACGTACGCTTATAGTCAGCACAGGGCTTAAAACCCAGAGGTAGCGGCATCCCTGCCTGGGGCAAAGTCCCCATTAGTACCCTAACTTACTAACTACAGTGCTTAACACTACTTCACTAGCTAACTACTGTCAACAAAACTATTTACAAAGCTCAACTTGTTTAACTTGGCTAACTAATAGAGTTGCTCAAGTTAAAACAAAAACAATTTTTTGATTATATTAAAGCAAATACTCTCGTTTCTCTACAAGCGAATATTAAATTATAGATTTTACTTATCAAGCATAATTTTCTGGTATCTTCAGGTGCAATATTCACCCACGCAGGGTGTGTAAAAAACTGAAATTTCATGAGTAATAAATACATAGAGTTGAAGAATAATTCACCCAATAGTATCAAATAAAGTGATATTCTGATGCTATTTGTACAGACAACCTCACCCACTCTGCCATAGTTACACTATTTAGTTACCAGCTGGACCGTGAGAAATGAGATGGATTTTATTTTGCCAAATAAATTTGTAATTAACTTTTAAAATGAAATTGCCAACAAGTTGTACAGGTCTTTGCTTCCTCTTAGAGCTTGTCTTCACTACTGAGGTAAGTCAACCTACGTTACGCTACAACACTTACGTAAATAACGTAGCTGGAGCCAATGTAGCTTAGGTCAACTTATCCCGGTGTCTTCACTGTGCTGCGTCAATGTGAGACTCTCTCTAGTTGACTTCCCTTACTCTTCTCGGAGAGGTGGAGTCCTGGGTTTCAACCGGAGAATGATCTACTGTTAATTTAGCGCTTCTTCATAGAAGTGTCCATCTCCCCAGAAGTGAAGACAAGCCCTCAGGGTTAAATCAGCTCTATAATAAGCAATGCTTTTTATAAAATTCAGTCTTATATCTTTTAAATATCTCTTGAACTTACTATGTGTTGTAGTTATCTATTTTTTCCTATTTCCTGCAGAAGCACCTTTGGAAAAAAATACTAATAGTTTTAATTCAAAAGGCGATAATTAAGGGAAATGTAGGTGAGTGAAGGGAAAATGATACCATTTACTAGTTAACTGCAACATTTAAAGATTCACTGTCCCATTCTTTGAGCCTTATTAAGCCTATTAAAATGGCTATGAAACCACAGTTTATTCAAGCAATGCAGAAATTATCAAGATTTTGTGAATTTCAAGGGTAATTTTTTTCAGAATTCTTCATTTCAAAAATAATTTGCACTTTTATTAAGGAGGAGGGTTGGGTTAGGTTTTAAATCACAATGCTGCCTATAACTTCTTTTTGAAATGATAATTTAACTGATATTATACAGGGCAAGACTACAAAATTATAAAACAAACTTGCAACTTAAACATCCATCTGAAGAAGTGGGTTTTTTACTCACAAAAGCTTATGCCCAAATAAATCTGTTAGTCTTTAAGGTGCCACTGGATTCCTTGTTGTTTTTGCAACTTAATGTCACACACACACACACTCCCCACCAACCCACTAAGTTCTCAATCCTGCCCTCACAGCACTAAGAGTTTTGACACTATGCGGTGAGGGCCAGATCAGGCCTCAGATGTTTCTACTGGAGTTATTTCCTCCCCTCCTCCTTTCTACTAAGTGATTTTACCTGAATTGGCTCTGATTTGTATAATGTAAGAATCTGTGACCATATATCTAACAGACACCAGAGGTTGTCAGCAGGAATAGAACCAGGGAGTTTCAGCACAAGACCCACCCCTTGAGCCTAAAGAGTAAGTCCATTAACTGAGCATGCAGCTTGTACCGTTCACCTGCACCAGCCATTGGAAGCAAACATGGTCACATACACTTAACCAGTGTACAACAATGGAAATCACCAGGCTGTTTTGGAAAATGGTTGGTTTGTCAAATTAAATTAAATTAAGCAACAAATACCTTGGAAAGACCACCGTCATAGGTAGCATTGCTAACTTTGACTGAAGCTAATCAGGGAGATTTTTTTTACCCCAAATGATGTAATGTCATTTTCTTAAAATAGCCTATTAAAATCTCCCAGATTGCTTTCGATAGTCACTAGGAGATCGACACTCTTTCTGGGAGACTTCAGGCCAATCCTGGAGGGTTGGCCACCATAATCATACGATCTGCCAAACTGAATCAGATTAGTGGTCCAACTGGTACAGTAACCTTTCTGTAACACAGCTGGTGCTCAACACTGCAAAGAAAGGTGCAATAGTCCTGGGCAGAGACACTAACTTGCCCTCAAAGAAATTCTCTTTCAAATCCTCCAGCGATTTCAGGACAGTAAAATAACTTAAAGGACACTTGAAAAATAGGGCATAAATCACCTATTTAATAAAATATAGATAAACTCACTAAGTTTACTACTTTTGTTGTTTAGACAAAACTATGGCATTGTTGACATCTGCTACATTTTCATTTTTGTTCAATTGCTATTATAGACTAGATTTTTCAAAATCTCTTGGGGTTTTACTTATTTTTCCTGAGAGTTCTGGACATCTTGTTTTAGATGTGAATGTTGGTATGACTGTGTTTGAGTGTATAAGCAAAGGCATATATCCTGTACCCTGTACATGCAATTTTATTGTGACTTTCACAAATAATTAGTTGCACATTCACAAAGGACCAGATTTTGATACCTTCTTGCAGACCCTGTATTCCACAAATAGTCCCTCCATTTCCAGTGGGACTGCTTATGGAGTAAATCAGTGTTCAGTGTGAATGAATCTGGCCCTTAGTTAGTAGCTTTGAACATGGATAATGGAAGTTAAGAGAATATAAAAACCCATTTCCCATCATGTTTTGTTGTGCATAACTACTGTATGGGAGGAATAAACCTATACGTGAAATAATCAGTATGTTGAACAAAACCAAACCAAACAAAACAGAGCTTACAACTAAAAATTAAAACATTTACTAAATCAGCACATCATGGTATTAGAGAAGCCACATCTACCTTCAGGTAGATGTTTATGAGCTAAAATTAAAATCTTTACACCTTGAGCAAAAAAAAACTTTTCAATTTTGTCCAATTTAGCGTATTCCTAAACTCAGGTTTATTTTGGATGATAGATTTTATGGATTCTGCTCATATATCCATATAGGTCAATTTAATACTCTTAAAATGATAGGATATTATCACTCCTTGTTAAAATAATTCTTAGATGGCTATTATAGCTATATCTCAAAAGCGAAATAAACATTTGTAAGTATTTCATTTAAGTTATATTTAAGCTAGCATCTCTATGCAAACCTTTTCTTCAATAAGCCTGTTAGAAATGTAGGGCTGGAAGGGACCTTGTTGGAGATTAAGCCCATTACTTCTGGTCCTAACTTCAGTGAAAATGGAGAACAATTGATCCTCATCCTCTTTATAACATCACTTAATGTATTTGAAGACTGTTATCAGGTCTCGTCTGGGTCTTCTTTTCTCAAGGCTTAACCATGCCCAGGTTTTTAACCTGACCTCATTGGTCAGGTTTCCTCAAGATTTTATCATTTTTTAAAATCTTCTCTGGATTCTCTCCAATTTGCCCACATCTTTTCTAAAGTGTGGTGTCCAGAATTGGATACAGTACTCCAGCTGAGCCCTCACTAGTGCTAAGTAGTGTGGGGCAATTACCTCCCATGTTTTACATACAATACTCCCGTATAGAAACATAGAAGATTAGGGTTGGAAAAGATCTCAGGAGATCATCTAGTCCAACTCAACTAAATCTTAATACAACTCCAAAATATTAGATTTTTTGCAGCAGCGTCATGTTGTTGACTCTCATTCAATTTGTGATCCACTATAACTCCAAGATCCTTTTCAGTAATACTACCACTTAGGTATTCCCCACTTGTAGCTGTGCAATTGATTTTTGCTTCTTAACTGGAAAACTTTCTACTTATCTTTATTGAATTTCATCTTGTTGATTTCAGACCTATCCCCTAATTTGTCAAGGTCATTTTGAATTCTAATCCTGTCCTCCAAAGTGTATGCAACTCCTCATAGCTTGGTGTCATCTTCAGATTCTAGAACCATACTCTCTACTTCATTATCCAAGTCATTAATGAAAATATTGAATAGTACTAGACCCAGGACTGACCCCTACAGGATCCCAGTGGGCACACACTTACAGTTTGACAGCGAGCCATTGATAACTACTCTAAGTATGGTCTTTCAACCAGTTATGCACCAATTAATAGTAATTTCATCTAGATCCTATTTCCTTAGTTTGCTTATAAGAATGTTATATGGGATTGTAGCAAAAGCCTTACAAAATATCTAGATAGATCATGTCTAATGTTACAGATGGCAAAGATCTAAGAATCAGAGAGAAGCCTGTTATAAGATATTCCTTGCAAGAGCCAAATGGTCTTTACATAGGGCTCGATTGTGTCTCCATGTTTCCATGGAGATAACATGTAGATAAGTTCTCACCCTTGGAATCATAGGTACAGCAGGGTCAAGTTTTTTTCATCTAAAATGTTTTTCCACTGAAGAATGCAGACTCAACCTGACTGAAACATTTCACAAATTCATGCTGAATTTGCTGAATTATTTTGATTGGAAAATTCAGAACAAATATATGAGGTGTTTTGTTTCTATATCTTGATGTTTTCACTTTTTATGTTCTCAGTTACTTAGTTTCAAAATTTGCTTCCATTTATTAAAAAAATTAAAAATCAAAAAATGAATTGAAAAAATGATAAAACCAAAAAATCAGTTATTAGCACAGATCATATGAGAGGGTTCACAATCTGTCCCAAAATCTATGTTTACATTTGTGTGAAGTCCAGATTGAATGGAACCAGCCTGTGCACTTTTTTTCTTGACAAGTCATAACTGTGCAACTATAAATAGCACTCCACTCACTCTCTACTTCCCAGTGAAGCTCTGAATATTTTCTATAGCGCAAACAATGCTCTGTATATACTCCCAAACTCATTTGTTAAAAAAGCCTGTGCACCATCAGTTTTATGCTTAGCAACATATTCATGCATTCATCTGTGCAAATCATTAGTTTTATACAAGCCACAAACATCTAGTATCTTGAAATTTTAGTTCTCAGTTTTCCAAATCATGGCTGGATATCTGGACAAATTCAGAGTGCACAACATTCATGCAATCCAAAATGGCATGGGGAGGTGGGGTGAGGTGGGAAGAGAAGAATTAAGACAAATAGTGTTAGGACCCCCCTATTAAAGCCAGGCTCACCAGATCCTTAGGTGATATCCTTACCTATTACTCCACAGCAATGCACTGAACTATTGCCCTGACTGTAGCCAAAACTTTAAGTTATTATCCATTTATTGTGTGATGTTATGATTAATCAATATATTATATTACACATATTTATTGTATCCTCCTGCACCCCAAATCCCTCATTTCTGGCCCACCTCAGAGCCCACACCCCAACCCCCTGCCCCAGCTTGGAGCCCCCGCTGCATCCTGAATCCCTCATTTCTGGTCCAACTCCAAAGCCCGCACCCCCAGCCAGTGCCCTCATCTCCTCCCGCACCCCAACGCCCTGCCCCAGCCCAGTGAAAATAAGTGAGTGAGTGAGGGTGGGGGAGAGTGAGTGATGGAGGGAGGGGGGAATGGAGTGATTGGGGGCAGAGTCTTGGAGGCAGGGGGGCAAGGGTTTTTGGTTCTGTGTGATTAAAATGTTGGCAACCCTACTCAAAATATGTTTCCTGGTTATAAACACTAGCTTTTAAGCTTATCTACCCTCAAACAGTGTACATTTTACATAAGTCATATTACACAACATAATACCATTTATTATGTATGATTGATAATAGGACTACTAATCATATTCCCAAACTGCTACATCTGAAATTATAGCTTCGTTTCATTTCCGAGGAATAAAACAATTGTCATAGTCTGCCATAATAATCATTGTTCAGCAGTTATATATATATATATATATATATATATTATATATATATATATATATATATATATATATATATATATATATATATATATATATAGGGTCAGCCAATAGCTCGCTAGAATAGGATCACATCAAGTGACTTTGAATGCACATTCAAATATGGTGATGCTTTGGAATACGAAATATAGGTGCTTTACTGTCAAAAGCCAGTATCTTGAAAGGATAGGAAAGAGGTGATTTTTTGTTTTGTTTTTTTATTTAAAGCCCCTCTTTGCACCCCCCACAGAAGGATAATTATGAATTGTGTGTTTGAAACCCCTAGCCTGCTTACTAGCATCAGAATGGAAAGTTTGTATTGTACTTTGCTAGACTGATTTCTACCTTTGAAAGATCATAATTTGAGTAATGAATGTTATTCATTAATAGCGTCCCTTTGAGTCTTACCCAATGAGTCTTGAAAGAGATTTGTTTCTACTAATCTGCTCCATTACAGGCATCTTAGAAAGAAACTGGAGTGAATCAAAGCCATTCATGTTACATTTATTAATTTTTGGTAAACATATGTTTGCTTATTTATTGATTTCAGTCATCTTCAGTTATCTGAAGACAGTCCTTGCTCACACAAAAACTGAAACAAATCCATGTAACTGCGAGACACACATATAGCTGACAGCTAATTTACACTGAAAAGCAGTGATGATGTAATGGCATTCTATGATCATTTTAACTTTTTACAGACTTCTGGTGATTTTTATACCAAAGTGTTCAGCTCCAAACTGAGACTGCTGCTAGCAGTGCAGTATGCCATGAGAGCAGAAAAGCCAAGGTCACCAACTTGCACTGACCTTCTATAGTCGGCAGCCAGATAATTGTAGGATCAAGGTTTCACAAAAGATAGCAGGTATTCGGGGTCAGACTCTCAAGAAAGCTCAACACTGAAAAGCTCTCATTTAGCTATTTAAATTTCATTCAGGTGTCTAAATGTGAGCAGAGTTCTTTCACAAACTCTGGCTTTTATGACACGGAGTGATGTGATTGTTAGGAGAAACTGAGTAGAGAAATGTTCAATGTTTTCTTTCCTAGCTATTCATGGTATGTTTAGTTCCTGTTACTGCTTTGAGGAGGGATGGATATTAAATAGCAAAACATCATTATTAAAGACCTGGATGTAGGAATAGAGAGCACACTGATCAAATCTGCAGATGACACAAAGCTAAGGGGACTTGCAAACACTTTGAAGATAGAGCTAAATTAAAAATGATCTTGATAAATTGGAAACTGGGCTATAGATTATATAATGAAATTCAACAAAGACAATGAGTATAAGGTATTATACTTGGGGAAGAAAAACCAAGTGCACAAATACAGAACGGGGGATCACTGGCTAGGCAGCAGCACTGTAGAAAAAAATTCTGGGAGTTGTGGTAGATCACAACAGGGCTGCCCAGAAGATTCAGGGGGCCTGGCGCAAAGCAATTTCGGGGGCCCCTTCCATTAAAAAAAAAGGTGCAGTACTATAGAATACTATATTCTTGTAGGGGCCCCTGTGAGGCCCAGGGCCTGGGGCAAATTGGCCCACTTGCCCCTCCCTCTGGGCAGCCCTGGATCTCAACCTCAATATGAGTCAACAATGAGATGCTGTTGCAAAAAAAGCAAATGCAATTTTAGGGTGTATTAACAGAAGCATAGCATGCAAGTCATGGGGGATGATAGTACTGCTCTACTCAACACTGGTTAAGCCTTGGGTCCAACTTTGGTCACCAATGTATAGAAAGGATGTAGAGAAACTGGAAAGGATCCAGAGGCAAGCAACAAAGATGATCAAAGGGATGGAATGCAAACCATATGAACAAAGGGCGAAGGAGATGGGTATGTTTAATTTGGAAAAAAGGACACTGAAGACTGCTATCATGTACCCCTCTTAAATACTTAAAAGGCTGCCATAAAAAAAGATGGAGAAAAGTTGTTCTCTCTCGCCACAGAAGACCAGACAAGAGGTAATGGGTTCAAACTACATTATAGCAGATTTAAATTAAATCTGAGGAAAAATGTCCTAACTGTTAAAATAGTAGGACAATGGAACAAACTGCCTAAGGAGATCATGGAATCTCCTGCATTGGGAGTTTTCAAAAGGAGGCTGCATAGTCATCTGTCTTGGATGGTTTAGACACAACAAAACCTGCATCTTGGCAGGAGGTTAGACTAGGTGAGTCTTGTGGCCCCTTCCAATCATATGGTTCTAAAAGCAGCAACATTTATCTCTCTCAGATCTCTGAAAACAGCTGTGTTCAAAACAGTTTCCATCACAAGAGGCTGTCCAGCTCCTGCAAGACATTCTTTGTCTCAACTCCTTCTCCCCAAGCACAATTAAAGTCCTCTCACGAGCATATGCCAGGCCACACAGTCACCACTCCAGGTACCTGACTTAAATGTCAAACACAATCACAGTTTACAACCCAGGCCAAACCATCTGGACTTGTCTAGCAAGACAAACATCTGTTGCTGGACGGCAGGGATGAGACATGACTCTGAGCTAGATTATGAAGCCCTTACACATTTTGGTCATCCACACTCTTTTGTGCTCCAAACCACCCCCCTGCCCCATGAGCTTTTGCTACACATTTTCTTACGATAAAGAAAAATAAAGTCTGAATATATTCACACTTCTGGGAAGTTGCATGCGGGTTCTGGCTAGCCACGTCACGAACCAACAATATAGAGGCTTCAGCCAAAACAGTGCTCAGCTTCCCAGCCTAAGAACCCGGAGCTGTACTGTAGCTGGGTGTGTTCCTGTCTGTGTGAATGCTGAGTTTCCTCTCATGCTGTGTTGCTGTGACAAGCTGCAGACTGCTCCGGGTCCTGCACTCTCACCAGCATTCATCAGTTTGCCCCTCCCTTGATGTGGAGAGGAATATGCAACAAGTCTGTGTTAACCAAGCTGAGATTTTTCCCCAGACACTTCACTCAAAGGCACACTGGTTTAGATAAAGCAAAAAAAAAAAAACAACCTTTTTATTAACTACAAAAGATAGATTTTAAGTGATTATAAGTGATAGCAAACAGATCAAGCAGATTACCTAGCTAATAAACAAAACGCAAACTAAGCTTAAAATACTAGATAAATTACTAACTCGTATCCAATCTCTCACCCTGAGTGATGATACAAGCAGTCCATCAAGTTTCCTTACACAAGCTAGAAATCTTGTGGCCTGGGACCAACACTTCCCCCAATTCAGTCTTTGTTCCTCAGGTGTTTCCAGGAGTTCTCTTTTGTGAGGAGTGAGGCCACTAGATGATGTCACACCACACCTTTTATAGCTTTAACATATAGTGGGAACCCTTTGTTCCAAAACCTGTTCCTAGCCCAGTTTATGGAAAAATACAAAATACACAAAATGGAGTTCGGTATCATGTGGTCTGGTCACATATCCTTGATGACTCATAGCAGCCATTACAGACTAGCTGAAAAGTTTACTGGAAAGCTAAACTCTTCCATAGCCCACTGTCTTTGCTGATGGGCCATCAACACTGTCTAGCTTCTTCATTGTTGTGCCTGAAAGGCTAGCTGTGGGTATTACTCAGAGTGAGCCCATTTGAAATTCAGATACATAGTTAATATTCATAACTTCTGATACAAAAATGATACATGCACACAAATGGGATGGTCATATTCAGCAAATCATAGCTTTTCCAATGACTCCTCACATGACTCACTTTGCATAAATTGCATCATAATTATGTCATAATCATATTATAACCATGCAACTATGAAGAATATGGGGTGCAGTGTCACACCGATCACTTGAGCTAAACCAAACCTCCATTAGTTACTATCTTTTGTCAGTAATGCTCTGTGGGCCAGAAGTTCTGAAGTGCTAAATGGGAGTAGAGGGCACAGAATAACTTTCAGGAATGGATGTTTTTAAGCCAGGAAAGAATGCCAATATATGCATGACCAGGAAAATCACAGCCTCTTAGATACCTCAAGAGAAAAGCCCAAGCAGTGCAGGGCTCGAGGGTTTTGATTCAGGTCCATCTAGTTATAACCCATCTGCTTGCATATTATGCCTCACATCAACATATCTGTGGAGTCTCCATAAAATGCATGTGTGCTGCCATATTCCTATGTTAATAAGCACAAAGTATTTCAAGATCTTGACTATTATTCTGCATGAATACATATTTTCTCATCCACCAAATTAAGTAACTGTCAAAAAAACAAACAAACCTTGCTCGTCCATTCACACCATAGAATATGTAAAATACACTAAATATAGAACTTCTGACTTAGCCTTTTGTTCTACATCAAAAAAACACTTCCTAGCATGACCTCTCATGACCTTTCATGCACAGCTGCTTTTTACAAGCATTTGAAAACAAACAAGCTTTTGTGATTAACCATACAGGTGTCACAACATTCTATTTTATCTCTTTACAGCTAGATTCTGCCACCCTTACTGTCATTAGGTAGTACCTTACTTCAAGAGCAGTCGTTCATTTCAGTATGATCACTTGCAGAAGGACACAACTGCACAATTTAACTAAACCCAAGTTTCTGCCAGAAGTTTAATTATAACCTCCTTATATTGGTTGGGAATATTGCTCTGCAAAACTTTCAAGATGAAACATGGTTTTTCTAGTCTGAGCCTAAGATGTGACGGTTATGTTTCTTTAAAAAGCATTTTCTAGGCAGAGTCGTTGGTATAAGGAAAAACAAAACCCCAACATACACACACACACACACACACAGTGCTTATGGGATTAAGAGAAAAGGTTTTCTATATTCCAACTGTTCCAAAAGCAGTTTTGGTATAAAAGAATTTGCCACGTCCTGGATTAATTTCCTTGCAAAGTTTTTAATAAAGAGAAATAATTTATTTGTATATATTTTTAAAAAGACTATAAAATTGAAATATAGTTTTCATAGTCTAAACGTTGATACTCTATGTTGTTTGTAATATGTGCAATTTATCTTCAGTGCAAGTGTGGCATTCAAGAGATTAACAATTTAAGCATTACTCTTCACCCACATTTGTTTGATAAATCATAACAAGTAGTTTAGTGTTTCTTAGCTGTGACTAAATTTGAGCATCTTCCTCAAGAGTCCCTTTAACAATTATGGAGAGAATGAATGTGTGGGTGAGAAAGAGGAAGGACAGGAGGGCCAAAGCAAAGGGAAGTAGTAATGTGTGACAAATGGACTTACTGGAAATGAGGAAGAGAATGGAAAAATGAGCAAAGAAGATGGAGGAAGAAAGAGACGAAAAGACAGAAAGTTGCAAAATAATGAAATCTGCTGTGTGATGGATTAGGAGATGCAACACTGTGCTGAATCTTAAATGAAGGACCAAGAGGAAGGAGTATCACCTCAAGCAGCTAAGTTAAGTTCAAGGTTGCCTGAAAAGGTTTTTGTTTTTTTTAAACAATAGGTAAAAAAGGGTCTACAGGCAATCACCGAGACTAGATCAGACCTCTCAGTAAGGATCCTATAGTAACCTATCAAATTTCCTCCAACTTCTGCTGAGATTTGCCTTGGCACCCCAGTTCAAAAGTGTACCACATCACAGTTTGTCTGGTACTTCAAGTGAGAATAGATTGATTCCTGATTAAAGATCTGACTAAGATGCAATGTCTGAAAGTGAGGCACAGATTTCTAAGATTTAGGAGATTACAATCTCTTCTACAGGGAACAGCCCAACCTTAAAAATAAGTAGAAAAAACACTCAAGTATCAAAGACTATAATTAGGGCCCTCAAAGTCGCCTTAAGAAACCATTTTGATTTACAGGTACATTAACTGCAACAGTATATAAAGTTCTACTGTTCCACTCTTTACATGCACATGTAACACTCACCTCTATTTTGTTTTTCAGTTCACTGGAAGATGTCATATTATAAATGCTGAAGTAGCAGAAATATTAAGTAGCTAGCATTCAATGGTTATTGTTATAAAATATAAAAACGGTATGAATATGGAATACAACAACCTGTTAGTATAAGCTGGTGGGAATTGTACTTTTCAATAAGACACACTTTTACATTCATAAGATAAAGAACTGCAGAATCAAGCTATGACTAGCGTATCAGTCAGGCCTTCCATCTCTGTTTTAATGCATATTTAAAGAAAATTAGAACTTTTTTCATAATTGACAATTTTGGAAATGGAAGTCCCCCATTTATCTGTTGCATTGGTATGGGGAGGAGAGCAGCCGTTCAAGCTTCCCTCAAAATCTCCCACCAATATGCCTCAAGCCTATCCTGGCCAGACTACTCTTCACTCCAGGGTTTGAATAGAAGTAGAAGAAACAGGGATGTCTGAGCCATTTAAGTATGGAGCCCTCAAATTCTATGCACTCTATGGGAAAATGAGTGTGTCACAAGAACTCTTTGTCAGCCAATGGAATTCACTCTCTGCAGGGCAGGAAATAAGCAGCAGGACACATGGAATTTGAATGTCCCAGACCTCTAGCACAATGAAGAAAAACAACATGAACTGTACAGATGTGAAATTTTCATTTTCTTTCATCAGTTTAACAACTCAGGCCTGTGTTTTTTATAATGCATTGTGACAAGGTATCTAACACTATGGTTCACCCTGTTACCCCTCCCCTTCCTTCCATTGAGGTCCCGTCTACTAAAGGGAAAAGTTGATCTAAGCTATGCAATTTGGGTTACATAAATAGCATAACAAATTGACATAGCTCAGATCTACTTACCGAGGGGTGCACAATACAGGACACACTCTCCCATCAACTCCCATTACTCTTCTTGATCTGGCGGAATACAGGAGTCGACGGGAGAGCAATTTGCGGTCGATTTAGTGGGTCTTCACTAGACCCGCTAAATCGACTGTTGACGCATTCATTACTGTGTGTCCAGCACCTGGTAAGTGCAGACAAGCCCTGAGAGAGAGAGAGAGAGAGAGAGTCTCTCTTATTTCCAGTCTGTTCGCTATCAAAACAATCTCCTATGAGCTATACCAGCCCTACCTTGCTTTGCAAGTTAACAATAGGTGTACTCCAGTCCCCGAGACCCTTGGAAATGTCTGCCTGCAGTGATCAGCACATATCCACTGAACACTCATACCAACACCAAGTCTGCTGTCCCCAAGAAAACACTGTACATCCCAGTTTGAATGATTCAGCTCAGGATCAGCTCTGTGGATATTACCACAGTACTGATTTATAGTGAAAACAACATTAAGCTTATTATCAAAGACTCACTGTTAAAGAGATAGTGAGCAAGGATAATGGAAACTACAGGTGACATATAAAACAAAATTATGATATACTTCATAGAGACTAAATTTAACTAAACAGGTTAACCTCCAGTCTCAATGAGTTTCATCTCACCCAAATGTCTTCAGCAGCATTTTCAACCAAGTCTGGCTGAGATCCTGTTTTCATAAATGTAAACGTGCAGCATGCGGTCTGTTTACTTCCTAGATGCATGAGTAACAGGGTGCTTTCCTTATCCCCTAGTTATAGTTCAGTAAATCTTTGAAGTGCACCCCCAGTTAAGGATCTTTCCCCCCTGCTGTACTTCTGTTTCTATTAAAGCTCAAAATCCTTCATCTGCATTTAGCTCAGATTGGTGATTCTGAAAGAGACTATATTCCATTTTCACGTCAACATACAGATGGATAAACATCTCTAGTTTGGCAGGAAACCAGTTTTTCACCTCTCCTGGGGATTAACACCTTGATACAAACTGAGGAATACATTTCCAGTATATACGCACACACCCACACACACCCCTCCCCCCCACCTCCTCAAATAGTAGTTAGTAGTTCATACATTTTACTATCCTATTCATAACTGGTTTTCCTTTGATATCTTACAAAGCGTTTTTTGGTGAACCAGGATCAGGATATTTTTGCACTGATGGGTTTATGGGTCATACATTTTTTTCTCATTATTTGTAATGGTTACCTGTACACTTGCATGTTCTATAAAGTGGGAAAAAATCCAACACCTATTTCAAAGACATTTGATGTATGAGATTACAACTCAAAGGGGAAAAGTGAGTGGATGTCAGTGGAGATATCAACATAGTGTGCAACAGGGAGGAGTGGGTGGCATATTCCCTTATATACATAGGGCATTTGTAATGTGTACATCTGGAAAGGGGAGACTCACTGCTTCCACTGGTTTAGGCCCTTACATGTTTTCATAGGCATCATCAGGATATGGTCCCATGCTTATGCCCAGACAGCTTGCTGGGAGGGCTTTAGCTTAAAAGGAAGGGAAAGGGCCAGCATAAAAATGCCTCCCATACCAGCTTAAACCACTCATCTAAAAGTTATTCTGCACAGGCAACCAATTAAGTTCTAGGCAAGCACAGTGAAGTCTTGCATTATCCCACTTTTACTCCCTGCATGGCATTCATCTGCCCACCCATACTTCCCATATACAATGACACAGGAGGTCTCCATAGACCTAAGCTAAGCTCCTTGCAAACAGTGTCAAAATCCAGAGAGAGAAAAGCAGGAGCAGCGCCAGGGTTTTTGGCGCCCTAGGCGGGGGTCCTTCCGCGCTCCTGGTCATTGGGTGGCAATTCTGCAGCAGTGGGGGGGGGAGTCCTTCCGCGGCTCCTGCTCTTCGGGGCACTTTGGTGGCAGATCCTGGAGCGAGTGAAGGACCCCCCGCTGTTGAATTGCCGAAGACCCAGAGCGCGGAAGGACCCCCCGCTGCCGAATTGCCGCCAAGGGTGGCAAAATGCCACCCCCCCAAATCCTAGCGCCCTAGGCAACCGCCTAGGTCGCCTAAATGGAAGCGCCGGCCCTGGAGAAAAGATGGTTCAGTGGTAAAGGTGCTAGCCTTGAACCCTGGAGATGTGTTTAATCCCGTGCTCTGTGACTTTGGCAAGTCACTAGACTCTCTGTGCCTCATTTCCCTCATCTGTAAAATGAGGATATTATCATTGCCCTACCTCACAGGTATGTAGTGAGGATAAATACATTAATGTTTGTGAGGTACTGAGATACTGTAGTAATGGTGGCCTACCAATAAAATACCTACCATGGCTTGATCAGGTCAGTTCCACAGAGACACTGCATCTACGTATGCTGTCAGAAGTGGTATAAGCACAGTAACTGTTAATGGCTGTCATATTTAAAAGTAGTTAACTATTTTTCATGCAGGTTTATTTCAAAATAAATTGTTATGCTGTTCTCAGTCTGTAAAGAGATCAAAACAGGATACTGGGAACTTTGTGACTGTACAGCATTGGTAATCCTGAGTGACATCATTGTTGAGACGCACTAATATTGGAGTGATGTATAACCTCTGAACTTGGGGTTACTATAGCAACCATGCATTAAGACACAAGTGTGCCTGCAATCTTTAAGGACTACAGCAGAATGAAAGCTGGAAATCTTCACAGAATTCATTTCTTCATGCAAATCCCATTTGAAATTACTCTTCACTGGAGGCTCAACAAAATTCAGAAGTGAAAAGGTATCTGTGCACTCTGAAAATGGATTTTCTAAATACCTGGTTATCCACCTTGTTGATATCCAAGTGCTCACATTTTTAAGGTCTAATCCTGCTGTGTTTGAAGTTAAGTGAATGGCAGAACTCCAATTAGCAAGATTGGATGCTTAAATTTTAGGTTCCAGGGCAAAGAATCTTGTTTTAGGTTTTGTATAATGCAAAGTAACCTGATTACAATAATTAGTTATTTACATATTATAAATTCTGACATCACTTTATGTATTTTTGCTGAGTTACCAAAGGAAACTGGTACAGGAGTCAACACAGCAAATGAAACTGGACATTGATTCAGTCCTTCAATGCAATATGCAAAAGAAATTCAGTCTAGAAAAGGCAGAAATTAATTGAACAAAGCCTAACTACTTGATCTAATTTTAACTTATCCCACAATACATTTTGGGTTTGAGACTGGAAATACTGAAGTCAATGGCAAAAGTCACACTGACTTTAGTTGTGGAGGACCAGCCCTTGCTCTCGTGAAAATGAATGTCAAATGTTGCCATTTAACATTCCACAATATACTTCCTAAGTAAGAGGATAAATATGTTTTCCCAAATCTATGCCCACCAATATCTAATAAAACCTCTTCTAAGCCTCTCAATGAAATGCCTACTAGGGACAACTTTGTTAGTTTATGTATGTTTATTTCTAATTAAACAGATTATTTTTTGGTGAAATTATAAAAGATCCATGATATTTGCTTGCCCAATTCATTCCGATCTACCGGTACTTTTTATAATGCTTATAAGAGCTGTCCATACACATTCTGGCAGAGCTCTGACGTTGTTCCCATGGGTCCTGCACTTCTAGGTAGTTTATGCTAGCCTCAGTGGCTCACTGTGACCCTCCAAGTTTGAAGGACACCTTTGGTAGACAAAAGGCAGAGCTGATACTGCCAAAGGGGCAGCTAGTATTTCCTTTCAAACAACTATTGCCATCTTAATAATATTAAACAATTTATATAGCCTGTACATTTACCTCAATTTTAAAGGAACAGATTAAGACGTTTCCTGCCGTGAAGAGCTTCAGTCAAAATTAGACAAGGAAAAGACACACAAGACAAGACACTGAATAACAGAGAGAAGAGAGAGGTGGGGTTTACTGATGAGTAGAAGTCACACAGGGGTTGAATGATATCAATGTATCAGTTGATACAATTTTGGGGGGTGATGGGGGGTGGGCAGGATATCTTGTGCTTTGGAATCTAATATTTTATTGCATTTTATTAAAGCATTAAAAGTCGTGAGTTTTAGGTCTTGTTAACTGCAATAGGATGCTCTGTGCAACTATAAACCAGGCCCCACACACAGGGGCCTAAGGATTTACGAAAATAGCCTTAAAAATATCATCTGAAAATAAACAAAGCAGTGATGTCTGATAACAGATTTAAGCAATAAGTCCAGGAAAGATTAAACTATTGCTATTTATCACAATGGCATATTAACTCTGAAGTCTAACAACAATTATTTAATTTTCAATTATTTCACAGTTGATCTCAGCACAAAGAGACAAAAGAGGAACAATCAGGTACCATGAATGGGTGAACTCTGGGTTGTGTGTGCAATATGACAGACCACCACCATCACTTCCCCAGTCCAGCCCCTGAAGATAAGAGAGATTGCCAGAAGAAGTGGGTTTTAGAAAGGATGGATCTGAAAGAGGAGCTATTGTTTGGTAGGTGAGAATGGGGAAACTATGATAGGTGAAAGGGGAAATAACTGAAGATGTGAAGGAATCAAAGGACAACACTAGGAAGAGATAGTATTAGGAGTACAGAGAATGGAAAGAAGGGAAGTTAGAACAGGGATGCATGGTGGAAGAGGAGTTTGAATTAGATGTAGTAAGGCCTTTGTTATGCAGGAAGTCAGGCTAGATATCACAACAGTTCCTTCTGGCCTGAACATCTCTGAATCTAAGACACACGAGGCCAAGTGAGGGAAAACCTGGAAAGTTTATAATTTCATGCCAAATCCTCATATTGCTGTTCTCTTCACATTCTTTTCTACCATTGTCAATTAATAGGCAACAAGTAGAACTTTCTCCTTCAAAGTCATACTACAACTAGTAGATTCTACCAGTGACGCAAGAAACACTCAATGATGACCTCACTCTGAACAATCAGGCAGGAGGACTGATCACAAAGCAGAAAGTTTCTTCTTAGGCAAAAGTACTTTGACACATTTTCAAAAGTAACTAGTGGTTTTGAATGCCCAACTTGAGATACTTTAAAGGGGGCTGATTTTCATTTCAGAAAGTGTAGAGTAGCAGCCTTCTGAAAATCTTCTTGCCAAGTGGTGTTTTAAAAGGGACACAATAAAAAGGAACACCCAGAAATCACTGGTGAATTTTGAAAATACAGCTCTTCCAGACAAGCTGGAGCTGGACAGAACAATTTTCTATCAAAACTCCTTCTGGACGGAAAATGGATAATGAATTTAAAGGGGGGAAGCTATGGAAAGGTGGTGGTGGGTTTTTTGTTTTGTTTTGTTTTTGTTTTTTTGTTTTTTTACTTTTGTCTGGAAAACAAAATACCGGAAAAAGATTCCACCTGCCCTTTACAGCTGAAAACTCAGTCTTTCAGTGAAGAATCAACATTTTCTATTGAAAATGTTGAAGAAAACAAGATTTTTTTCTTTTTTTCTTTTCACTGAAAATGTCTATAGAGGAAAACAATGTTTTGAACTAGTTCTAATACTTCATTGTAATGAAGACACTATGAAATGCTGTATGTTACATGCCACTTGAATTGGGTTTTGAAAGCATATACGTGCAGATGTCATGAATATACAAACTGTATATATTTTAATATCAGAGGGGCAGCCGAGTTTGTTGCTTTTTACAGATCCAGACTAAGAGTCCTGTGGCACCTCATAAACTAACAGATGTATTGGAGCATAAGCTTTCGTGGGTGAAAGCTTATGGTCTAATACATCTGTTAGTCTAGGGGTCACAGGACTCTCTGTTGTTTTTTATATATTTTAATATTATCATTAATTTAGTCATGCCATTTTGAAGAAAACTAACCATAGCTATTGACTATATTAACCACGTGTTAGTCTGTCCATGAGTAATATTGATAATTCTACAAAAAGCCATTCATCCTGAAGTGTATTCTCTGCACTCTTTTCCTGCAGGTATTACATATGAGCAAAAGCAACTACTCCTCCCACGTTCAGAGGTGTCAGCCATTTCTCATCTTTGGTCACTACTTAAAGTAATCTGTCCCTGCGGCACATAATACAATACAGGTTTTCATCATTTTAAGAACTTTTCATACTGGTGAAGATAAAACTAAACACCTCGCCGAATTACTTTAGCTGCAATGTCAGTCTCCAGAGTCCCAATTGTAAAGGCATGCTCCCAATCTATCTCAATCATTGATGCAATTTGCACCATACAATAAATGGAGAATGGAATATTCTACCTCATTTAGGTCATTGAAAAGCTGGGACAGTAACGTGATCTCAAATATCTTCACATAACCAACACAAAGGCTTCAAAAAATGATTGCCATTTCCTTGAAGTTTAAATGTGAAAAAAAAATTAAATTACAAAATATTTCAACATTTTATGCAAATACAGATAATTCAGAGGGGAAATTATTATAAGGCTGAGTAAATTGGGTAGGAGCCTGCACTTCTGAAATCTCAGAATTTCATATTAAAATAAGAACAACTTAAGTGAGAAGAATATTAATTTTCCATATTCCAAAACTTGGCAAACATGTGAACTAAAAGGAAATTATTCATATTTCCCATTTTTTTCAGCGGTAGTAAGGAAGAAGAGCAAATTAAAACCTGATGTTGATGTATAGGGGGAGAAAATACACCCATAGACATGTGACGGCCCTCTCAGGCTCCCCAGTGTTTGGAGGCTGCAGCTACAAGAGCTATTCAGTGCAATGTTTCCCCACTTGATGCCTTTTTTTTTTAAAATGTAGACCAATGCTCCATGGGTGGTCTTTTGAGAGCCATTGATCCAATATGTTCTCTGCTGCATAGAATACCGAATATCTAATAAAAGATATGGACATTAGTTTTCCTTCTCTCTCCACTCCCCAAATCAATCTCCTAAAGAGAAGATCAAGACAGTACAGAAAGAGAGAATGAGCCAGAAATGACAATACCATTGACCATGTTTTCTGCCTGCCTACACCGGACAGACCTCCTTCATAAAAAATCACATAGGCTATACATATCTGTGGGCCAGTCCTGTCTCCACAGAGTTCTATAGAAGATTTTTGCCATTGCCTTCTATGAAGTTTAGCTCTGTATGTCCATAATGTTTTGGTTGAGGACTATTTTAAAGATAACGGCGAGGCTAGCCACAGAATTTGGAGCAAGGGTGTGAACTCCCCTAGAGTCTCAAGGATTTTATCCAAGCCCATCTCAAATCAGACTATTTTCACTTTTTTCTATACTCCAAAGAGAGTCAGGCCACAATAGTGCGTAACATATGCAGTTAGCCAACGGTTCCATTTATCATAATTAGATTGGTCTTACTTGATAGTTTTGTCTTTTTGATGTTATTTCCATGAGGGTCTTTATAGACAGGAACTGCTCATATCCCATTACTAATCTGGATGGCTACACTGTAAATCTAAGAGCATATGGCACATTTATTTTAACGAAGACAACAACATTAATGTACCTAGCAAGACAGCCAATGAATTGATTGGGTGGTGTGTGTACTAGTACTTAGTCTAGTATTAAAGAGGACGCTGCATTTGAGTGTTACTGATCTAACAACAGGGAAAGAGTAATAGATTTGCATAATTCAGATGTCTTTTCTTCTCCCTGATTTCTGTTTAACACATTGTTAATAGACATCTTCTTGTAAGACACAGTGATTTCGTGTAAGATGCAGTGATTTCGCTGTTGATGGATGCTTAAGATATGGTATGCTTTCAGTCTGCATATTCAATGAAAACAAATGGAGTGTATAAACTAAGATGCTGTGCAGGCTCTTGATAAGAGACCTAAATAAGAGGAACCTGAAAGTTAGAAGAGTCAGCATCTTGCCTTTCATCTTCTTGTCTTCAAAGGTACTAAAATCTCCAGGGATACATTTTGATGCAGTTGGGTTGTCCCACATTTTCTGTCAATTTAGTCTTTTCTTGTTGCGTAACTGCACTATCTCAAAAGATGACAAGGGAAGGAAATACAGCAGAAGCTGCTAAGCAGTATTTCTGCTGGTGCCAAGTAAACAGTTACTGCAGACCTGGAAGACGATGCAATGAAAATATTAAACAAAGGATCAAGTTTCTTTTGAAAATCAAACAAATATCAAGAGCAAGGGATCCTTCCTTAAAGGAAAGGAAGGGTTTGTTCATGCTTGTCTAGTGCACACCAAGATACATGAAGCAGATACATCAGCAGCAGCACCAAAGATGATTGAGCAGGTGAGTATGGGATAATGCAGGCAGTGTATCACAAATAAAAAGGAGTGCAGAAAAAACTAGTTAAAGCTGAAGGATTGCCACAACATTGAACAAGATCTACAGTAATAAAAGTTTGGCCATATTGCAAGGAAATAAAATTAAGTGACACTTATAGTGAATGGAAAATAAATACAGAAAAGACTAGAGGGAAGAAGAAAATCTAGAAAATGGAAAATATTGGTATAAAAGTTTTCTATGTCCTGGTTATAGCAACTTAGAAATTCAGAATTTCAACGCACATTTGGCCAAGAAAAGTATGCATTGTGACTAGATCCATATCCCCCAATTTTTGAACATCACTTGTCTTTTTAGGTTGCAGGCTTTTCAGAACAGATTCTACCTTCCTATGTGTTATACTTCAGTTTTGCCTGAATAGTTCCCATTGCATCCAGAGGGGTTACCCAGACCTAAATAAGGGCAGAGCTTTGCCTGCAGCTGAAACTTACTTATTTGCATTCACAGTGGACAAACAGGAACAGAATCCAATTAATTCTTTTAGCTGTATGAGCCCTGCCATGCTATCAGAAGTGAAGTGTTGTACATTACCCCCCAGCCATCACATATAATCAAATAAAATACTTTCACTAAACCCACAAACTTATCTGTTGACACAGGTGCCTTTTTACATTGCCCCTTTTGAGAGCTGTTACCATTGTTGTAAGGACCTGGCTGTGTACAGCCTTTCTGCACTAGTTACCAAGTTGTGGTCAGGAGATGAGTAGCAGGGTCACAGTCGAACCTGGTCATGATACCAGGTAGTCAGGGTCTGGTACCCTGCAGTCTAACCTGGAAGTAGCAGAGTTGGGGGTTGAACCAAGTCAGGATACCAGGTAGTCAGCGTCAGGCACCAAGTTACAGGCAAATGGGAAACTAGCAGATTTGGGGACCAACCAGAGTCTGAAGCTGGTGTCCAGGGTCCACAGCAAGGCAATGTCTGAAGCAGAAGCAAACAGTGACAGCTCCCCATGATGGCTTCCTGGTTTACATACCAGCATGTGCCAATTAGGGAGCTGCTGGCAGTTCTCCCAAATTGTAAAAGATAAGGAAATGAGGTAAGGAAAGATGAAGTGACTTGTCTCATGTCACATAGAAAGGATGTGGCAGAAATGGGAACTGAACTCATGTATGAGGAATCCCAATCCATTGCTTTAACTACATGACCTTCCAGTCAGCCTGCCTTTCTAAAAATAAGACAAAACAAAAACAAACTAAAAAAACAAAGAAAAAAGCACCCCAACAACTACTACAACAGATGTAAGAAGTGAGAGTCTACAGTACTTTTCTGGCTGGGTTTTGAGATGCATTTAATATTGGCTGGAAACAGTGAAAACAAGCCTTCACTGATTTGTAGGGACAGACTTTGCAACAACACTGAGCTTCCAAGGGCGAGGGGGAACTATCACAGTATGAAAAAAACAATTTTTCTGGAATAGAAATAAATACTGTTACAATTGCAGCTGATCTTCATGAGGTCTAGTGGCAACTGTAAAGCTTTAATCAGGGATCCAAGAGGAGAGCTCTTAGGTCATGCAATACTCAGATTACAGCATTACACTTGAAAGTTCTCATCTTCTGAATTTTAATAGTTTCCACCAAGGATGCAGCATCTAATCTTCATTGCTTTTCAGAATGATTACTCTCATACATATTGTACTTAACAAGGCTGAGGTGAGAAATGACCTAGCTAAAAGTGTCAGTGCAAAGCATATATTGTCTCTTGGGTGTCTGCCTCGAGAGGATAGAGGATAATACAGATGGTTCTCCTCATCACCTTGTGTTCTAACATCACTGACCATACTCTAAGCAATAATCAAGTGCTGCCACCTTCTGTATCAATACACTCTGCAAGTCTGATGCATGCAATAAGTCAATTCCACTTTCTGCATCCTTTTCTTTTAACAGGTTCAAATGGATGAATATTTCTGTATTGAAGGAGAGAACTAGATGCTAAATGTTATTTATTGAATAGTCACAAGATCAAAGATTTAGCCCAAGTTACTATATAGGGAAAATTGCTTCCAAATGCAGCATTATTATGTAGCTGATACATAGTTCTTCCTAAATAGGGTAATATTTAAAATGGATGCACCGTTTTACATTGTTTGGGACCCCATCTAAATATTAGCTTAGCTTCTCTATCCCAATGTGTCAGTTATTAGAGCTCACTGAAAATTCTCAGATTAAACAGTTTTCTATCAGAAAATGCTGCTTTGATTAAATCAAAATGCTTCGCGGGAACATATTGGAGTTCTGGTCCATGATTAGAGTTCTTTGGCATTATGATAATACAAACAATAGATAGCCATTTGTACGTGTATTTGTTCCTCATCAAGACTGCCTGCAACTCTAAATGTATTTTTTGAAAATTTGGTGGTCTTTGTCAATAATTAATCAGTTTCTTCCAGATCAAAATTATTTAGTGGAGTAAGAGGAACAATGGGCGTGTCTTTTTATACATTTTTAAAAATTAAATATGAGAACACAGTAATAAGTGTATTTAAGCAGAACACTTATATTTTACCAAATTCTCTTTATAGGTCAACTTAATTATCAAAAGCTCCTATACATATGATTTTTTTTTTTAAATCAGCGTAAGGATGTACACAGGCAGTACACTAAGTGACTGTTCACATATAAAAAATGGCCCAAAAGTTTAGCCTGGAGATCCCTCTCTGTGTTAGCACCTATGAAGTATGGCATGGCAAGTGTGTCGTCATTTTCATCACCATTTAGCCCACTGCAATATCAGCCCACTGCCGTGTCTTCCCATTCATTAATATGGATAAGATCACACAAATGTAATTCAAAGTCAAAATGATTGAGAACTTACATTGGACAGTAACAGACTGTGAAATCCCAGTGATGATTGAACCTGGGGATATTCTGAACTAAAAGAGCTCTAAGAGCTTGTAGCTGTTTCCATTGCTTCACACTGACTCAACAAACATTCTAGGCTCCAAAGTGACACTGTGACAATCCTGGAATCTTATTGTATAAATACTTAAGTGGTTTCTGACTGAAAAGTCAAAAGGTGCACGGGGGCTGTAGAGTTTTTACCAATGCCAGACAGCATTCATATTACAGCAGTGCTCAGATATTACAGTGATGGTCACAGGATCAGTATCTACAGAGAATAACCTATACAGTACGACTGATATCTGATGCATTTAGGTAATTCAGGCTAACAGTGTGACTCTAGGCTCCTCCTCCCCTCCGTTGTGATTAGAGCTATCTATCTTTGAGTTAATGGACCCTGTCATCTAGCTCAGGCACACAAGTCTTGTACTTTCAGATCTAGAGTCTAATCCCCACAGGCAAGCCATTCAAATGTGTCACTACATTTGCAATCAAGTCAACAGAAGTTTTCTTCAGCTTTATTGCTCTAGAACCCTGGACCTTCCACTGACAAGGCACAGGTCTCTACCACTTGTTCCCAATAGTCTAGTGGTTCCATTTTATTCTTTTTTCCAGGGCAGCTATTCAAGAATAGCAGTCACACCGTAGTGAGCCTAATTTCAACCAGCAGAGGACAATGGTACACAGACACACATTGAAAACAATGCACTGAGGATAAAAATGCCATGGGGATTTTGGTCCATCATTTTAAGATTTTGGCCATGTGCATCAGTGATTGCATGAATGAAAATTGTAACAGGTAAATTATGGGCCTCATTTTTATATCACACCTATTTTACAATGATTAAATTCCACTAGCTAGAGATCTACTCCTCATTAAACACTGATAAAAAATATGGAGCCAAGTTTTTTATTGTTATCTTTTGGTCTGAAGACTATTATTTATATTACAGCAGCTCTTAAAGGTCTAATCTGACATCAGCGCCCCATTGTGGTAGGTACTGTGCATAAACACAGTAAGAGACAGTTGCACAAATACACACAGTAAGTGAAGGAAAGGAGAAAGGACTCTTATGGAGGGGAAAACCAAGGCATAATGAGATTAATTGATCAGAAGTCTGTAGCAGAGTCAGAAATTCAACCCAGTCCTCTCAATTCCCAATCCTAACCCCTTACCCATAAAACGATCCCTCCTCTCCAATATCTTGAGATATATGTACAGTACTGAATATTTTTCATGCACGCAATACTAAATAAAATGGAATTCTATCTATGACAAGGGAGCAAAAATTGATGTTTTAAAACTATCCAGAAACTATGATTTCTCTTTTCTTTCAATCTTAAATTAGTTTGCAACTGGTTCTGATTAAAGAATATTGTCTTTTCGCCTACAGACACACATTGTATGTCATTTTTTGAAAGATTTTGAAAAAAATACTGCTGCACATGCAACATACAGTTTCAAAGAAAATGACAGCAACAGACAATTGAAAACAGCATTTATAAAAATTAGACACACTAATATAATAATAAGCCGACATCTGTTAATTTGTATGTGTCCCAGCAGACAGCTCACATTGTCTTGCTTCTATTTAGCAACTTGTTTTGTTGCTTGTGCAAGCAGTTTTATACTTCTGCACAGCAAGCTACATTCTCTTTCGTCTAGTCTCATAAATTACTAGCCACAAAAGCTTTATTCTCAGGGGACTGAGAAATAGACTTGCACACCCTACATAATTCTCCTTAGTGTTATACTTCATTAAGCAGATAGTGAAAAAATCATAACATGTTCTTTATTAAGAATATAGAGCTCTTTTTCAATGGTGAGGAAAGAAACTTGAAAAAAAAACCCAAGAAGATTATGGTATCTTATAATTTTCAGATATTTTTGACTGAGATGAAGACATACACAGTTGATGATTACAGGCACCCTAAACTCTATACAATGTAAATAGATAGAATCAGTAATCAATAATAAAAACATGTTCAATTTACATAAAATAAGATTGAAATTTTACAAAGTACTATTTGTACATCTAATCTAAAATTGTTTCAATTCCATCAGTGTTTGTGTGAAGGAGGATTCACCTGGAAATGAACTGAAGCAGTATTAATAATATATCTATGGCACAGTGAAAAGATTCATCTCCATAACTAGGCTTTTCATTTAAAATTGAATGTGCTCACTTTTCTAGGTGGTCTGGAGGTTACGTTGAATTTGACCTTACCACTGCATTGTATCAGTGCTCTAAATTTTATCCTTCATAAACAGAAATCTTTTTAAAGTCTCTGTAGACTGACACATTAGAATATCTGTTTAAAACTCGATTTCACAAACTATAAACTTGTATGTTGAGAGGAAAAAAAGGAGTAGACACACAGTGCGATCAAGTGCAAATTTGATGCCCATAGAGCTGGGTAGTTTTTTTTTTTGTTTGTTTGTTTTTAAATATCTGATCAGAGAGAGTGTCATCCACTCCCAGGATATGCAATAGGCTTGTGGTAAGGACACTCGCCTGGCATATGAGTGACCCAGGTTCAAGTTTCGGATTCAGAAATGGGATCGGTCACGTGCCCCACTTTTGTGTCCCTCACCTCAATGCAGCGTACCGGTAAGGAATGATTTCTACTTGTACCACTGGCGAGTGCCCTAATCACTGGGCTATTGGCAATTTCAGAGTGAGCATCTCTCTCAAAGTTCCTTGGTTTTGTCCCAGTGAGGAACAAAATCAAATGCCCAAACCTTGACATTATTCATGAAGTGGAATTCTTGTTTTCCAGAATGCTGTAGCTCCTAGATCTGCTGTATGGTTTTGACAGTTCATTTCTTTGTGCCAGTTCCCACTTCCACAGAGGCCAGTGTTGTGAACTGGGAGGGACAGTTTTTTACTTGCATTTGTACAATGCAAAGCTCAATGGGTCGCTGATATTGTTGGGGGCCTCTATGCAATACTGTAATTCAAAGAATAATACACTAATTAAAATCTATGTACATCAGTGACTCCCAAACTTTTCTCCTGGTTACCCCTTTCACATAGCAAGTCTCTGAATGTGACCCCCCTTATAAATTAAAAACACTTTTTCATATATTTAACACCATTATAAATGCTGGAGGCAAAGCAAGGTTTGGGGTGGAGGTTGACAGCTTGTAACCCCCCCATGTAATAACCTCGCGACCCCCTGAGGGGTCCTGATCCCAGTTTGAGACCCCCGATGTACATCATGTAAGAAATAATTTCTGCTGCAATATTATTAGCAGCATGGACTGCATTCTGTGATAAGAATGACATGACTCACCAACCACAAAGTTTATTTAGCATGATATGGTGATTTCTCTAAGTAGGAAATCTCCATAATTTATATCAGTGGTCCAAATAGCAAGGTTACTTATACAAAACAAAGTAAATATTTGCCTAGAATAACAACTTGTTGCTCATTCTCTTACCAAGGAAGCCGTTTTTTGACTCTGTAAGTCTATATATTTTAAATGCATTGAACAAATGGAAGAGTATAACACTATATGCTTTGATTTTCCAAAGTAGTAGTTATCTAGCTTTCTTTTTCTGATCTGTTCCCTCTATTTGAATATTTTTGCAGGCTCCAGCTGGGAGATTCTTACCACAGGTGGCTACCAGCCAGTGACACAGCAGGGAGCACCGTCCTCACCAACGGGAGCAGCACTTGTGGGCATCGGCAGCGCAGGGAGACACCCTGTCCCCAGCGGCACGCAGAGACATGTCAGCAGCCGGTCGCTTTCGGGAGCGGCATGGAGCTATGGCAGGCAGGCAGCCTGCTGAGCCCTGCTGCGCTGCCGGCCGGGAGCCGCCTGTGGTAAGCAACTCCTGGCTGGAGCCTACACCTCACACCACCATATAATGGCTTTATGTTAATTAGAAGGCAAGTTTAGTATAACATTAATAGCCTCATGCCATAATTGTGATAATTTTATTTTAAATTAAGAAAAAGACTTGTATACAGGGGCCCCACATAATCTACAGGCGCACAAGAGAGTTAATCTGGCCCTGACTGGAATGGCCATGGGGGGTTACAGCCCTAGGTCAACTCTTCCAACATCCATCTGAGTCAACGTTTCTCTCTCCTGTTTCATTGCTGAAGCAATCCTTCAGCTGCAGGATTTTTAAATTAGCTTTCCTAGCTAAAAATTACAAAACCTCACTTCATCATCAACATTTCCTAGAATTCTTGTTATTATAAAAATAGCTTCGCCTTGTATTCAGACAACATCTCTCCCAAACACTTCCAACATCTACAACCAAGTTAAATGGAAATTATAAATAGGCCCAAAACAAAATACCCTGGAACTTTGAAGAATTCTGAATCTAGAGTGCTAATGCACTTAGGAAAGCTTAGGGTTTTGCAGTTTCATTTCAAGTCTTGCGCTGTGCCATGTATTTCATAATGATATGAAGAAGAATTGTTTAAGAAAGTAGCTTGGGTGGAACCGGAGAGATGTGACTGGATAGTGCCAATAATGATTTTAGAGTTATTGTAATGGACTGAGGGGAAGTCCACACCACGGTGCTACATTGGCACAGCTACATCTATGCAACTGAGCCACTGTAACGTGCCTGGTGAAGACGTGCTATGCCAAAAGGAGAGCGTTCTCCCACTGACATAATTACTTCACCTCAGTGAGAAGTGGAAGCTATGTTGGCAGGAAAGTGCCTCCTGCCAACACAGCGCTGGTGCAGACAACGCTAAACTTACGTTGTTAAGGGGTGGGAAAAAGCCCCCCATTCCCCAACTCAAGTTATATCGACTTAGGTTGTAGCATAGACCTGTCCTGAATTCTTACTTTTGCTAGGCTCATTAGCTGAAATCCTTTTCACTTAAATAGATAAATCCTGTATAGCAGGTACCCTTCAGAACTTTTCAAATTGCCTTTAAAAGCTAAATGGTGTGCTTCAGCATTTGCAGAATTCCTTAAGTACAGGGAATAGTATAGTAACATTATCTAGTATTTAAAGGCCAAATTGAATACTTTTCAAAATTTATAAAAGAAAAAGTTTGAGGGAATCATTTTGAAACTCTGAAGAGCAAACCATGTAAATTGGCTTCCTTGACAATAAATCTGTAGTTACACAAATGCACTTCAAAATACAAAAATACTCTGATATGAATAGAAAACAGATTCACCTGACAAACATCAACAGATGTTTGTTTTAGGAATTTTTTCCGACTAAAAAGTAGGTTGTAAAAATTGTATGAGTTTCAATTGCTAGCCTCAATTTTATTGGCATATGGGACTATATTATTAACTAAAATAAGTTCAGAATAAATAGTTATCCACAAACTCAAAATTTTAAAAGTGGTCAGTGTAAACTGTTCCACTAACAACAAAATTGATCACTAGTAAACACCTATGAATAGATATGCGTTTCAATATATATTACTGGCACAAAGTAAAAGTTTAGTTCCAACTAAATGCAATTCCCTCCTCATAGATTTGCCATCACTAAAGTTATTTGATAGGCATATCACTGAAGGCTTCAGAAATCTCATGCACAATTAAGGCAAGGTGTCTCCTTACACTGGTTCCGCTCTCCCAGACAGATGCAGATCCCTCCCAGGGGGAGGGATAGCTCAGTGGTTTGATCATTGGCCTGCTAAACCCAGGGTTGTGAGTTCAGTCCTTGAGGGGGCCATTTGGGGATTGGTCCTGCTTTGAGCAGGGGGTTGGACTAGATAATCTCTGGAGGTCCCTTCCAATCCTAATAATTTATGATATGATATTATTAGAAATATAGTTTCTAATGACATCATATAGTGTTCAAAATATGGGGCAACTGCATGGAAAAGGGTGAATGGTTGCAGAAAAATGTGCAAGCTCACATTTGATTATTTTCTATTTATTCCTCATATATACAGAAGATTTTGAAGCCTCATGGTCCAGAAAGAAGTAGAGCATACTAAATTCTGCTGAGTCTCAAGGAATCCACAGCCAAATTCCACTGATCACACGGAAGTGACTGATTCCCCCAGCAGCTCCCAAAGAAGTCATGCTCCCGTTGAATTCCCAGAGTGCATGAGCCCTCCAGAGACAGTGCAGTATTTAACTTGTGCTTAGTCCTGCACTAAGCAATACTAGTTGTGTCTGCCCTTTGGGGGGAACCTACAGATTTTAGAGTATAATTGATGGGAATTATTCTAAAAATAACTTACAAGCCTTCACTGAAAGTTTGTTTCATCAGTTTCTTCAAATTTGGGCATCATGAATATTGTCACGTCTGAAGGGTGACTGGTTAAATTAAACTTTAATGGTAGGATCTCCTAAAGCATTCAACATCTATTTAACTTGGCTCTCACGGAGTTCAATCAGAACAGAGTTAGGCCAACTTGGGTCAATTCACTCAAAATGAACTCTGCAACCAACCCTAGAAATAGCAGTAATTAACTGGATGGCTACATGTAAAGAAAAATATGATCTGGAGGATAGTCAGTGTCTCATAACTATATATTCCTCCTCTTTCCAGATACATAAAATATATGTATAAAAATTAAAATTTAAGTTTTAGCTGGCTAAACTTACATATTGCTTATTTAGATTAACAAAGCAAAGGTTAAGGGATGACTTGATCCAGTTTATAAATACCTACACATGGAATAAATATTTAATAATGGGCTCTTCAGTCTAGTAGAGAAAAGTATCACCTGATCCAATGGCTGGAGTTGAAGCTAGACAAATTCAAACTGGAAATAAATGTAAAATTTTAACAGTGAGAGTAATTAACCACTGGTACAATTTACCAAGGGTCATGCTGGACTCTCTGTCACTGACAATTTTTAAACCAAGATTAGATGTTTTTTCTAAAAGATGTGTTATTTGGGGGAAGTTCTATGGCCTGGGTTATATAGGAAGTCAGACGAAATGATCACAGTGGTCCCTTCCAGCCTTGGAATCTATGGGGGAAAACAAAACAAAACAAAATAAAATAAAATAAACCCTCAGTGGGTTTCTTCAAGGCTGACATCATCATACATAGTAGTGCCTATGTGACTAGTGGCTCAAATAATCATTTAGAACTGTGGACAGACATTCCATTAATAGCAGATTGCCCTATTTAACTGGAAGCTGTGGTATAGCCAAGGCTCCCGCTGCTTGCAAAGCTTTATTTGACTACACAATGCCAATCTCATAGGCTGCTCTCTTCAGGACTTTGACAGGTACCTAGAGGGTTCTGCAATTAATTTTATTATGCACTTTCTGCCTGAAATGCCCTTGAAACCATGAAAAGTTGTCTAATGTATCTAGAAAAGAGAAAAAAGGCTATGGAGGAAAAAAGCTTTTTTGGTAATGGAACTCACTTTGAGGCATGGAGAGGCAAAGTACTTTTGAAAGTGCTCAAGCTAGTTATTAGCAGCATTTGAGCTACAAGGATCTTAGAGATTTGTGACCAGTGTTAGAGTAGGCAGATTGCCTTGACACATTCTTTGGAATCTGCAATGACCCGTGGTTTCATCTGCATTCTGAGCTACAGGTTTAATTATGCCAAGTATTTTCCACCTCTCTTCAACATGCAAAGGGTCAAGTTACATTTTTATTTCTCTTTCACTGATTACAAGATATGTTTAAATCCAACTTAATGTGGACACCCTCCCACCTAGCCTCTCTCTGAATTTATGTGGGCACACAGTTGTGTAGCAGCACTTCAGAGTTATCAAATACAATGTGTTTAACTATCTCAAGTGTCTTTTTCAAGGCAAAAAAAGTTGTAATTAACATTGTAGTTCAAATCACAGTGCAAGCTGCACTGGTTTCTCGCACATTCTCAGGTCCCAGTGGTCTTAGGCAAAGTTTTTAAAGCCTGTCATTTTACCACAAAGTCAGCTGGCATCCTTAAAATGGATTTGTGTAAGTAAATTTATTTGACACCCACCCACCCACAAACATGAATGAATTTCAAACTTGTGCATAATAATTTCCTTTTTGAGCTAGTTATATTCGTAAACCTTTCTCCCCAGATTTATTCCTGGTTTCCCTTTGGTGCTGCTCAGCAATGGCAGAAAAAAAAGAGTATTGATAATAGAGGGAGAACCAGATGATTTAACAGAACACAGAAATGACCATACTGTATCAGAGTTCATCTGGTCCAGTATCCTATCTGTGACAGTGGCTAGCATCATCTGATTTAGAGTGATTCAAGAAAGTCAACAGCAGGTGATTATTAGCTAGCCTACTCTTGGAGTTTCCTCCTAATCCCCAATAGTTAGAAGTTTGCAAACATTCTGAAGCACGAGGGGTTATATCCCCTCCCAAACTACTTCAACATTTACTATTGTACCTTTGAATATTCTTATCAATAGACCAACTTCTCTTCTTCTGTTAGATACAATATCAAGCAGCCATCTAATCTAAGATTATATTTTACTCATCTTAACTCTCCCTCTCCCCGCCCTTAACATATAATACAGTTTGTGAATACTCCTTTAAAAATGTTATAGCAAGTGTGTACTTGAGCAAGGACATTTAATTCTTCCAAAAATTTTCACATATACCCAGAAATACTTTTATCATTCAGTGGTAGGGAAACTTAACTCCACCATCACCCCTACCATTGCTTCTATTTTCCATAGACTGCCATAGAATTAAGTTGATGTCAAAGAATTTGCTATTGCATGTTATTTTTAATGTTTTGTGGACCTCTTTTTTCTTTTGAAGCAAAACTATATAGCGACCATTCACTTTCATCATTATTCCTGGTGTTCTCTCCTTAGGTGTGAGGGACTCCTATGAGCAATTTAATGGGGGAAAATGTCTTTATGTTAGCTAACATTTCAAACCTGAGTGCCTGAAGTGAAGCACCGATACCATTGGTGCACCTAAACAACCAACCTGATTTTCCAGGATGCTGAGCATTTCCTGCTCCCACTGACTTCAGTAACTCAAGTCTGTTTTTATTTAGCTCCTTTTCTGTAAGTCCATAGCATCAAAACAAAATATGGTCCAGTTTCAGGAATAATGTAGACAATGGTGAAAATTACATGTCATTAAGTCATCATAAGAGCTTGAGTTGGTGCTCTTGTTTCACTCTATATGCTTTTATGAAAATATGCTAATGAGTGTGAATATAATGTAACTGGAATAGGCTTAATGCAAAGGGTCTCTTGTAAGGTATCATTACAAAGCTTATAATCTACTGAGTGTGGTCATCCTATCTGCATGTATCTTTCTTGTATCTGAAACTAGAAATATGAAATATAACTCTGAGGGCCTATTGTAATTATGCAAAGTGTGGGCCATTAATTGTGGTTTGGAATCTTCATGGCTCCCATCAATCAGGACAATTGACTGTGGATGGCTCTGTTTGCTTGCAGGCCTTCTTGTGAGTCAGGCTGGGAGGAGTGACGGCTTGGAGTCTTACAGTGACATGTGATCATGCCACCTGAACTGGAATCCATCTTTAACCTGGTGCTTTTCCATTTAGAAAGAGGGGTGAGAACCGAGAGAGGGAACAAAGGATTCCTGCCTTGTGCAAAGCTATAAGGGGGTAAAACAGAAAAAAGGGGTCTGCCATCATGAGAAATCCCCTAGCTACCACCTTAGCTGGAAGAAGGGCTGTACCAGGTGAAAAGATTGTGCCCAGATTAGGAAGGTGTCTAGTCTGTGATAGAAGCTTATTTAAACAAAGAGAGAGACAAAAGCATGCTGCTCCCAAAAACAGAGGCACAACTCACTCCATTATGAATCTCTGAAGGCTGATAGTTGTTGCTAGGCCCAAATCATTCACTTCCCTACAGAGTACCATAGCCTGCAAGCAGGATCAGGAAATCCACCCCTGAAATTTAAAGTGACAGCCTGCAATTTTAACACCGTTTTCAATACACAGCACCTTTCTGCCCCCCGAAGCACAAGAATTTATTACAATTTACATTCACTTATAGCAAGTTGCTCTTTACCTGTAACCTCATTATATTACCTCTGAATTTGGTCCCATGTTCCTAGGGTGACCAGATGTCCCAATTTCATAGGGACAGTCCCGATGTTCAGGGTTTTTCTTATATAGGTGCCTATTATCCCCCATCCCATCCCTATTTTTCATACTTGCTGTCCGGTCACCCTATGTGTTCCCAATGTATTCATTGTTAACCAGAAAAAAATGGAACATGTCCACAGCCTTACTGACCTTTGGATTCAGATACTATGGTTATGGGGACAGATAAGGAGAACGATTTATTTATTTTTAAGTGGTTCTGCCCCCACTATACCCCCAAAAGAGAAAAAACTTGTTGGAAACAGCTTTCAAACAGGGTTTCTTAAGTTGTAACACAATTGTGTCCATGTTCAAAAGTGTTACGAACTGTGTTATAATCACATTCAGAGACAGTACTGGGGAAGACTGGAGCCAAAGTTGAGCAGATAGCTTTAGCCAAGTGCTGTCTGCAACGGGGCACACCACCATTCTAGTTAGTATAATTGTACTTGATAGGTGTTTAGAACATGGATATAGCTTCCTTAAACTGCCTGCTTCCATGCAGGCAAGGTTTAAATATTCCTGGTGTGCATTAGAACAAGTACCACATACACAGGGATTTTTGGAACAAATGTTAGGAGTGCACTTTTTCTCCTTTTAGTAAGTTACAAAGCCTACATATAGCTGTGGGCTTCTGCCACAGAATCTGCCTTGTAAAAATGGGGCCCTGGAGCAAAGACACCTCTCAGATAAAAGTGCTTCATTTTCACTTCTAAACAGCTCATTACACAAGACCTTTATCATGCAGGTTGACATCAAGATGCAGCATGTTTCAAAGAAGCAACATACAGCCACAATGTTAAAAAGGCAGAAAGATCAACATGAAAATAAAAAAGATGCATTTCTAAAAACTTGCATCTGAGCCTTCATTCTTCTTAATTATTTACATCATTTGGATACATGTAAATTAATGTTTGTAGGAGCAAATGACTTTGGGTAATTTTTTTTTTTTAATTTTACTGCTACGTGATGAACGCAGCCTCATGTCCCTGCAATGTTATATACACAGCTAAAATATATTACACCTTTTTGCTTTTAACATTGATCCAAGCAATTCAAGATAGTCCAAAATCTTTTTGATCTTACCATAAAGCAAAGTGAATTTTGTTTTCATTACACTGCTTCAATCAGGAGACGTGATTATAGTCCAGGGAGCAAAGTTCTACATCTTGACACAATCTCAAAGGATTACCTATTGGGAAACAAAGAAATCTTGAGAACTGAGACAAAGCCCTTTAGCTTCTTCCCTCACTTCTAGTTCCGTACCCTGTCCCTATCCTTTGCCTTCTTTGTCCCACTATTTATGTGTATGATATGCAGTTCCATTCATTGATACTCCCAGCTGTCCCATTAGTTCTTAGTATTCCAGTGACGTTAACATTGCTACCATATACTTTGTGTGTGTGTTTCTTATTTGCTTAGTACACTTGAAGTTGCACAAGCATTTCTATTCTAATACCCAGTTATCATTTGCTTACACCTTTCACCTGCCAGGCTGTGATATACTTGCTTGATCTAGGCCTTATAGTGAATTCTTTTTGGAGCATTTGAGGAAAACCAGTTCTCACATATACAAGATACTACATCCAAACTTTCCTGCCCCTGTGCATATCCATTAGGATACTCTCTAATTACATATTATTCATTCTATAATACATATTTTTCTAATATATTAGATTATATATTATAATTAAATACTGCTACATGTGTATATGTCAGATCAAACAACCCATTCTTTTTAAACTATGACTTAAGGTTACAGAAGGGGAATATCTACTTATACAAATTGAAATGACAAGGAAATACTGAGTAAAAGCAAAATCAATTTTATGTAATCCACCTATTGTATATTCCTATTATTCCACGCACACCATATACAACATATCACACCTATGGCATCACACTAACTTAGGGACTGTAACTAAGGGTACTTGGGGTGCTACCGCAACCCGTGGCTTGAAGTGGCTTCCATTAAATACAGGGTTTACAGTTCGATTCAATGGCTCTCAGCACCCCCACTATAGAAATTGTTCCAGTACCATTGCACACTACACAAACACACGGTTATGGTTAAGATCGCATGTTTGTGGAGTGTGAGGCTGTGGGTCTGGTGTGCTGTGGCTGCTTGATGGAGCAGTAGGAATTTTGAGGAGGGAGTTAATGTAGGTTGATAACAGAACACAGATTTTGACTTCACTGGACGTTTCTTTGTTATTTTAGAGCTTGTATTAGTGGATATTCTCCGTCAATGACCTTAACTCTTGTTAAACAGAGCAGGAGTTTGTGGGTGTTTCAATGTACATTAAGACTCAGTATAAACAATGAACTGGTGGCCAGGTAAGCAGAGAAGCATTGCTTTTTATTATGTATTACTTGTGAGGGTAACCAGCACTTTAATTAATCAGAGGCTTCTAGAAGAAATACAATGATTATGCTGTTGTGCAGCAATAGAAAAATCTTGCAGGAGGAAATCCATTTTGGATTGTGGTGTTATCACTATCAACTCTTGAGCTGATTTTTTTAAAATGCAATTTTTCTCCTCTTTTCTGATTTTTTTTTTCTTTTTTAGTCTCAAAATTTCATCAAACTTTGCAGGGAAAAAAAAGTCACCCAGCTCTCTCCAAAACTCCTAAGGGCTGGCAATATAGTGGTCTAGGAAAACTCAAAATTATAAGATTTATTTTAATAAAATTGGAAACATCTCTCTTACAAAATGATCAGAGGGTTAAATATTTTCACCTACTATATACCATATCCTATGTGTCCACAGACCAGGATACAAATCAATTGTCAGATTAAAAGCTCCACATTTCATTGCTGATTCTCAGTCATGCAACTTCTCTCTTCAAATCCCCAACTCCACATTGGACCCAGGGATCTTTTTCCCTATAGATACACCTTAACTTTCTTTTGGATCAATGCGTTGCTTTCCAATTAACACTCACTCTCTTTTTTTAAGATTCATTCACCCTAGTTATTCCTAAAAATAAACCAACCAACCAACCAAGAACAGCAGAACTCAGCACTAAGCTACATTAGCAATCCATTAGTGCTGGTACTTCAGTGACCTAAGGGTTTCAGTAACCGACAGCATAGTTCCTCCTCATTAAGTCTGTCTAGTTCTTTAGTATATAAAGAAACTATAAAACTCTGCCCATTTAGTTGGCCAATAAATGTATACAGTGAATAAAAATCTATGATATGATCCCACATGGATCCACATACTTAATATTTGTCCATCTAAGTGCGTATGTCCGTGAGCAGTGTATGCCTATTTTTTTTTTTAAATATTCATACAATTTGGCCAGTTCCATTCCACTCTGCCAAAGGTTCAATTTTGCCTTTACTGGAGCCATCTTACTGTAGCCATAAGAGCATTTCAAACCAAGGAGGATAGAATTTAGATGGATGGTCAGAATTTAGAGCTGTGATAAATATGCATGCATATTGCAAATCAGTCCTTCAGAAGACCATGAATATAAACACCAAGAAGGCACTTTTTATATATGGTGGCTCAATGTTTCATTCGTGGCTTTTCACACATGAACACTTTCATGTCACTACTCTCTCTTCAGCAACATGGCCACTCATGAAGAAAACACAAGCATTTGTTTCTAATGCACAGCAATCTTTGTTCTCAGCATTTCTATCTTATCACTCACATGCAACATTCAAAAGCACAAAAGCAAAGTTGATGCATTTGATTAGTGCAAATGCAATTACTACAAATATATTTGGCCAATATGAAGAGTCTGATTAAAATTTCTTTTAAAAAGAAATAGTCTTCCTTTACATCCCCATCCAATTTCTCTAGTGACAATAGCTCTATCCTTCCATTTACCCAGCCTCAGAACCTTAGCAGCGAGCAGACAGTGTCATTTTTGACAATCTACTTTACTTTTCCCTTCACATCCAGGCTCTTGCCAAATCTGGTCGCTTCTCTCTCCAACACATACAAAAAACACACTCTTTGCCCCCTAAACCTATTGCTGAAATTCTCAGTGTGAACTCATTTTCTCACATACACAAGCACTTTGCCCTGTGTTCTGATCATCTCTCTTATCTGCGATCATCTCCCCCATGCACATGTTCACACAGTTCTTGAGTCCCTTCACTGCTTTCCGGTCTCATTCTGAATCATAACCATTTACAAGATGCTTATCACCACAGTATCTAAGATTGGATTGCAAATGGATTAAAAATATATTGAGATCTACATGGGGGACAGGAGGTAGGGTTGCCAACTTTCTACTTGCACAAAGCTGAATAGCCTTGCCCCAGCCCTCTTCCAAGGCCCCGCGCCCTCTAAGCCCCCACCCCCTGCTCACTCCATCCCCCCTCCCTCTGTTGCTTACTCTCCCCATCCTCATTCACTCATTCATTTTCACCGGGCAGGGGGTTTGGGGGGGTGAGGGCTCCAGCTGTGGGTGTGGGCTTGTGGGGGTTGGGGATGAGGGATTTTTCATGCAGGAGGGGGCTCCGGGCTGAGGATGAGAGGTTTGGAGTGCAGGAAGGGGCTCTGGGCTGGGAGGAGGTTAGGGTACGGGGAGGGGTGTAAGGGCTCTGGCTGGGGGTGCAGACTCTGGGATGGGGCTGGCAATGAGGGGTTTGGTCTGTAGAGGGGTGCTCCGGGCTGGGGTCCAGGGGGTTGGTCGGCAGGAGGGGGATATGGGCTAGGGTAGGAATAAGGGCTCTGGCTTGGGATGCAGGCTCTGGAGTGGGAATGAGGGGTTTGGGGTCCAGGAGGGGGATCAGGGCTGGGTAAGGGGTTGGGGCACAGGACGGGGGGTGAGGGCTCTGGGGTGGGGCTGGATTGGGAGGTTTAGGGTGTAGGAGGGTGCTCTGGGCTGGGACCAAGGGGTTCGGAGGGCAGGAGGGGAATGAGGGCTGGAGCAGGGGATTGGGGCATGGTTGAGGGTCAGGGGTGCCGACTCTGGGCAGCGCTTACCTCAGGCAGCTCACAGAAGCAGTGACATTTCCCCCCTCTGGCTCCTACACAGAGGCGTGGCCAGGTGGCTCTGCATGCTGCCCCTCTGAAGGCACCACCTCCACAGATCCCATTGGCCGAGAACCACGGCCAATGGCAGCTACAGCAGCATGTGGAGCTCCCTGGCTGCCCCTATGCGTAGGAACCGGAGAACAGATGTGCCACTGCTTCTGGGAGCCATGCGGAGCCACCACTGGTAAGCCTTAGACCCACTGCACCACCGACCGAAAACATTTCAATTGACCCAATAATCCAAAAAAGGTATTTTGGAATATCTGTTCAAAATCTGACTAATTGGACAGGAAAGCAGTTGTCCACTTACCTCTAGTACTATGCTGTATCTACTAGTGTTGTAAATCAGGTAGAATAGATAGAATTTGGCTGAACATTGCCTCTTATTTACCAAAAAATTATATATCTAGTTATCTTCAATCCGTGACATCACATTCACTGTCTATAGTTCAAGCTCTCCTGGTTTTGATAGGAGAATAGTTATGTAGTTCTATTTTGTAGACCCTTCTTCCCCTATCTGTACCTGTAGAATTACATGTAAGAAGAGACTCTCAACCCTTGTTTGTGTTGACACATACACACTACAGGCTAGCTACAGTCAACCTTTTAAAATTTTACTCTGCTAGCCAAGCTTTTGTGGAACGAGGAGCACTGCTACTGTCATGGTTGAGCAATGCGAGTATCAACACAACACCAGACACACATTCATCAGCCAAAACAGCAGGCAGCACAAAATCCAACACGCTGCTCCTCAAATGAGAGATGCGAGATTGAGAAGTGCAGTGCCAAAATGCAGAACAAGAATGAGCATGCTGCTGTTAACTAGCCTCACAGCAAAAACAGAGCAATAATTGGAAATATTTCCTGTATGCTTATTTTTATTTAAAAAATTTAAGAATATAGCCAACCTCCTGCTCTCCCCAACACATTTACAGTGACTATTTTCAGCTGCAGAATACATATAACCCTACCTAACCTTCCCTCGGGTTACCTGCCACTTTGTCATAAAGTTTCTAGGTAGGGTGACCAGATGTCCTGATTTTATAGGGACAGTCCTGATTTTTGGATCTTTTTGTTACATGCTCTTATTACTCCCACCCCCCTCCTGATTTTTTACAGTTGCTGTCTGGTCACCCTATTTCTAGGTAACAATCAGTTCTACTCAACATTATTCTATCCACTTCTTCAAAGATGCTTTCCAATGTGCTTTCCAACATAACTGCAAAACAGTTTTAAACCAGACATTATGATCAAAGTAGGTTTTTTCTTGTTCTTTTGTCTCCACAGGATTGACAGAAATGAAAAAAGCTAAATCTTCGAGTACGGATCAGAGATTCCAGACCAGTAAAGATCATTCACGTAGAGCCTGATCCAAAGCTTTCTGAAATCACACCACACTCCATACTGCTGGAATCTGATTTTGCACTTAAGTAAACATTTGTACATTTTGTTGATCTCTCCTGGTAACTTTCCACAAACACACACATCATGCACTAGTCTTCATTCAGCATTTGCCAATGGCCAAGTTTCCCTCTTTATACACAGTAGGAAAAGTAACTGTGATTACCGTGTGTAGTATCTGTGGGCAGTTGTTGACTGCTTACTCACTGTAAATGGTATTTAGCCATTTCCAGACTCACAACAAAAATGTGTGCTGATGAATACATTAGGATCTTTGCTTCTCCTCAATATGCCAGTGATAAATGCATCATCT
The DNA here is from genome assembly GCF_007399415.2 of Gopherus evgoodei. Classification (NCBI taxonomy): domain Eukaryota; kingdom Metazoa; phylum Chordata; order Testudines; family Testudinidae; genus Gopherus; species Gopherus evgoodei. The sequence continues at coordinate 19,814,933 of NC_044327.1, read as the reverse complement.
GAACTAATTCATGCTCTCATCAGGCACTGAGTGAATACAATAACTGCTGTTTAGTAACAACTGTAAAGTGTCAAAAATAAAGTGCTGGCTAAGTGCTATTCAGAAACTGGAAGAACTCATAAGAGGTAATGTGGTGCACGGGACAGGCTATAGGACTTCTTGACAGACCTGGGCTCTATAGCAATTGCTGCTACACACTCACAGCATAAGCAAAGCAACTTGATTCTTACTGGAAGCACCCAGAGGCCCCAAACAAGATCAGAATTCTAATCTGTCTGGGACAGTAACACATATGAAGAGACTACAACCTAAACAGACAAGACAGAGACAGGAAGTATCATCATCAATCTCATTTTGCAGCACAGAGAGATTATGAGAGATTTTCCAAAGTCAAAAAGCAATCCCGTGGAAGAGTTGCGAATAGAACACAAGTTCAGTGGAAGAACAGTTCAGTGACTTTACCACAAGAACATCTTGTTCTTCTCACATTTCAAAATGTTTTACCTCACTTCCTCAGCTGTAAAATGAGGATAATGAAATATAGCTCATGTTTGTAAAAATGCTAATCTCACGGGTAAAAAATGTTAGGAATAATGATAATTCTATTTTGACTATTAAATTTTGTTAACTGTGCCAAATTCTGCATGCAGTTACACCTATATACAGCTCCACTGAATTTTGTGAAATTGCATCAGACCAGAACCAGGCCTTTCCTTCCCCTGCCCTCCCCTCACACACTTTTCTTTTTAAAAACCCTAAAGACATTCATCGTTCTCAGTAAATTATGTTGACTAAATTAAATTCATCAGGATTAGACAGATGAAATGGGGTTATTGTTTGCCTCTATTTTGCTAACAACATTTGAGCATGTAGTAGTCTCAAACACAGCAATCTAATCAAGAGTAAAATATTGAAGAATTGTGTTTGTTCAAATTGATTTTTGTTTAGGTAAATGAATTTTCCATTTTTTCTGTTGATATCTGACCTTTAGTTGTATAATTGGGTAGTGGCATTTCTTTAAATTAAAGCAAATTACATTTAGCATTTTTAGGGTAATTGTGCTGCTGTTCCATTACAAATACCTCAAGCAATCATTGGCAAGGGTGGGATTGTTTTATGTTGTGTTAGCCCTACAAGTGCCTGCAGGAAACCTCATATCAAAAGGCAAAGGCTAGATTTTCTCCTCATTGTGTGCATATGCAATTGACAGCTAATCAAACAGTGTGGGTTTTTTAATCCTTTTAAAACTTAAGTGTTCATGTATTTATTTTTACTTTCATGCACAAAAGGGTTCTGACCCAGTAAAGACATATGTGGATAAGTAAACATGATTTTTGTGAGTAATCCCATTGACTTCAAAATGGGACTACTCAACTGAGTGAAGTTACATACATGCATAACTTTGCAGATTGAGGCCTTATGCCATACCAGTTTATCTGAGCTGTCATAAATGTTTCCATATAACAATGTTGTTGTAGCCATGTTGGCTCCAGATTATTGGAAAGATAAGGTGGGTGAGGTAATATTTTTATTCAACCAATTTCTGAAGGCGAAAAAGACGAGCTTTAGAGCTAAACCAACTTGAACAAGAGCTCTTTGTAGCTTGAAAATTTCTCTCTTTCACCACCAGAAGTTGGCCCAGTAAACCCACCACATCTTTCTATGTAACAGCTCAGTCCAGATCCCACTGAAGTCAATAGCAAACTACAACTCTCCCCCTTTATCCATGGTTTGGGCCAAGGCCCTGCATGAGGTCCTCGCTAAACACTGTCAGAAAATGAGACATGAGGGGGCAGTCCTAATGGTTGGAGCAGAGGCAGTCATGTCTAGTAGTGATAAAGTGGCAGCCTTGCCAGGAACTGGAGCCAAAAGGTCAGAGATGGAGTCAAGAACCGATTTGGAACATAGCAAGAGTACGGCTGGAGCAGGACTGGGAACAAGGCTAGAGTCAGAGGAAGGCTGGAGCAGCCTAAGGCCTGTGGAGTCTGTCTCTAATATCAGGCCGGGGAGAGTTCCAAGCCATGAAGTGATGTTGGGCAGACTAAGCTTGTCTGGGTACAATTAATGTAATTTACAAATAAGATCGGATGCACAAATGTTACTGGATGGTCCCAATGAATGGTCAGCCAGGCCACATCCTAGCTGTTTACCAGGTACATGAGTCATCCACAGAGGAGCTTAGAATCCTGCTCCTGAACCATGATGTGGGATGGAGTTATCCATGTTATGCCTTCAACAAGAACACATTGAATACTAGATGTATTTCATTGGTGCAGGGTAACTGGAGCTTGAAGGTTACTGGGAGAGATGATATAACCCCCAAAAACCCACAGAGGTGTGGTCACATTTACATTTCTCAGGTTTCCCATACAGACTGTTTGCTCGAAGACATTCAAGTATTAACCAGACATACTACTCATGTAGGGTTTGGTTTTCTGGAAAAAGAAGAAAGTCATCTAGGTAGATTATAAACTGGTCCAGAATGTGGAGGGGACATTTCAGAGACCAAAAGGTATAATGAGGTACTCGAAATATCCATACGGAGTATGAAAGGCTATTTTCCATGAATTGCCCTCTTGGACATGGACTGGTCTAGTCACCATGTAGGTAAAGCTTAATGAAAATGTTAGCCTAGCTGACCCTCTCCAGTAGTTCATTGATCAATGGCAAAATGAGGTTAAACTGCAAGGTTTCCTGATGGTCTTGGCTTACAGCCTGGAGGGATGAAGTCTCAGATGACTGGACCCGAGGACAGCAGGCTGTCACGGATTGCCTTCATCAGGTCAAGGTTGAGCTTCCTTTGTACCAGCAGTTTAGCAAATCCAGTGTCCATAAAATCACTAGAGGCTCTGGAGTGCCAGCACAAGCTGAGTGAAGCTCACTTCAGGTGTAGACAGGGTCTGAAACTGGAGTTTGATATGGAGATAGAATTGGCCATTGCTGGTGACAGTGCATATAGGTAGGAGAGGGGGTTTACTCGGGGAATCCAATTCAGTTGTTCTGTCCAGTTGTGTCCTCTATAATGAGGCTGAGCACACTCATCTTCCTGGACTAGCTATAGAATAAGGCTTGAGGGGACAGCTGGTGGCAAAGCAGCCTCTTTCCCCGCAGTACTGGCAGAGTTCATCCAGATAATGATATTCCTTCTCTTGAGCTGAAAAGTGCCTTTGTGTCATGTCTACCTGCATGGGTTCAGGTGCAGCAATTGCCTAGCGGGGTGGCAGTAACAGGGCAGGCGTATGCCTGTCTCCTCTTCTGATATTGCTTAAATAGTCAATCGGGATACACAACTCAATGCAGGGGTGCAATGCAATGCCTCCGTCAAGCTGTCTGCAGTGGCTCACAAATGTGAGTGACAACCTCAGGGCAGACTGTTACAAACCAGGGCACAAACCCCAACCGGATTGTGAGTTCTGTACTTAGATTTCACCAACCAAGCATCAAGTGTGAACTCTTCAAGTGCATAACAGCCTTAGAATGGAGTCACCAACAGTCCCCTTGGGTACGCTGGTCTATCTTGCCATCTTGGCAAACTTGCCTTTGTGATAGATGGTCCCTTACACCAACAATCACAACAATATTCAGATTACTCCCAGTTCCAAAGGACCAGTTTCTTACCCCAGGTCAGTTGTACCTCAGATCTCACACCAAAGACAACGCTTGTATGCAATCCGATAATAAACTAACGGAAGATTTATTAACTAAGAAAAAAGAGTAATTTACAAGGTTAAAGCAGGTAAAAATACACACACAAATTAGTTACAGTCTTAGGTTCCCAGAAGGTAATAGAAAGCTTGTGTATCACAGCAGTTTCTATGTCCTCCAGAGCTAACTCAAGACAAACAGCAAAGGGATCCCTTGCTTCTGCCTAGAAATATTGCCCTCTCCAAATTCCAAGCAGTGTAAATGATACAAATTTCTTTGGCTCATGGATTTTTATTCTCTTCCATGAGAGTTCAAACTGCTGGGACTCATGTTTGTGCATATCCCCTCTTCCTGGAGGGGAGGGGAGAAGGGCAATCAAAGTCTTTACCCTTTGATGATACACAACTGCTCATTTGGTTTTAAGAGGCCTTTTTGTGTGTAGGACCAGCCTGTTACTTTAATTAATGCTTCTTTCATGTCTGCTGTGTTACAGTTACAGAGGTTTACAATACAAACACTCAATATAGCTTTATACTATGGGATACAGATGTAAGTCAGATCAATACATGCAGCATCTTACAAGCATCTCATCAAAGCTAAACACTGAGCACATTCCTATCAACTTAACATTTACTTTAATAATGCTAACACACAGGCAGGGCTGGCCTTACCATGAAAAGAACTGAGGTGGCTGCCTCAGGTGCCAGACTGGGTGTGGGTGGGGGTGCACTAGGACCTAGAGTGTAGAAAATTGTGTCTGCTGCTGGTGCATATGTATTCTCTCTGCTTTAGATGCACAGAGAAGGTGGAGTGCTGTGCTGGAGGAAGGAGGGCACAAGAGACATAACAGGCAGGCAGGAGAAAAAGCGAGAGGGAATAACAGAAAGCAGCAGGAGCTGCAGGAAGAGAGAGGAGGTGGAGCCTCTTATGTACCTCTCTAGCACCCCCAGGAGCCTGGACTGATTAACACCAACTTCTCAGGGAGCTTCCCATTTCCTGCTGCTTCCCTGAACTCACTTGAGGAGAACAGGCAGTCGACAGAAGTAGTAGGAGCCAGTTAGGCCCTTAAGACACTGATATCTTCCCTCACTCAGGCCCTGCTACAAGCCTGCTTATTTGTCCCCTTCAATTGAGTGTTGAGAGCCACTATAGCTGGCACAGAACAGCAGTCATGAGATGAAAGAAGAAAACACCCCTCTGGAGCAGCATTCAGAAAAAGAAAGAAAGCAAATGAAGCTTTTCTATCTAGGCAGGAAGGAGCTCTCCTGAGATACATAGACACAAATGTTCATGGTGAGCCTTCTGGCCCCAGTGAGGATGTGAGTGGTGAGGAGATGCCTGATCTTCCAGTTAGTCAGAGTGCAGGTGACCTGGCAGCTACTGCAGCATTCATATCTCCATCTCAAATGGATGTAACCATGCACATTCCTGAAGAAAATTGTAGATCAGAGAAGAGTTTGGTGGAGGTGCAAGAAACAATTGCTGCTGAGTTTAGTTCCTTAAGTGTAGATGATCCAGGACTGTGGACCCACTTGCGCAGTAGCCTGAGGGACTGCCCTGTACTGCATGGGCCACAGCAAGAGAAAAACTTCATGTTCCCTAAAGACAATTAAAATAGAAGTTTCCATCCAACACGTTACTGGCGTGAATTCCCCAATGGTGACAAAGTGGAGAGGCCATGGCTTAAGTACTCAAAACCCCAGAAAGCTGCATACTGTTTTTGTTTCAAACTCTTCCAGTCTAATGTTCCAGCCACATTGGGTTCTACAGGAACAAAGGACTGGAAGAATCTGGCTAGAAATCTGGCATGCCATGAGAAGGCAGCAAATCACCAGAGAGCTTTCCATAGATGTAAAGAGCTTGAGATGAGACTAGGGTTAAAGGCCACCATAGATGATCAGCATCAAGCGAAGATTGCATCAGAGTCTCTTTACTGGCAAAATGTTCTGAAAAGGCTCATTGCCGTTGTGAGAATGCTTGCTACCCAAAACCTAGCACTGCGTGGCATTTCAGATCTGCTATATGTGCCAAACAATGGAAACTTCCTTAAAATTATGGAGCTGATGGCAGAGTTTGATGCTGTAGTCCAGGAGCATCTAAGAAGAGTCACTACCCAAGAAATGTACACCCCTACTTTGGAAAAACAATTCAAAATGAGATCATACAACGAGAAAAGCCACTGATAACAAAAGTCATACAGAAGATTGTAGCAGATTTGAAATCAGCAAGATATTACTCTATCATTCTGGACTGCACATCTGACATCAGCCATACTGAACAAATGATTTTAATGGTGTGTTTTGTAACAAAAATAGAACCTAGTGAAAATGTCCCTGCAATGGTGACTGTCAGAGAGCATTTTCTAGAATATATTGACATTGATGATACTACAGGAGCTGGTATGACAAATGTGTTTCTTAAAAAGCTGGAAGATACGGGAATTGCGATAGCTGACATGACAGGTCAGGGCTACGATAATGGTGCCAACAAGAGAGTAAAGAACAGAGGAGTGCAGACACAGATCTGAGAGTTAAACCCTCGAGTTTTTTTGTCCCATGCAGTTCTCATTTATTGGACTTGGTGGTCGGTGATGCAGCATCAGCTTCTAGTGAGGCTGCTGAATTTTTTAATGTAATTCAAAGCATCTATGTATTTTTCTCTGCATCAACTCATCAATGGCAAATTTTAAAGCAACATCTGGGAACATCTTCTCTGACACTGAAACCACTGAGTGCCACATGATGGGAAAGTCAAGTGGAGGCAATAAAGCCTATCAAACACCAAATTGAGAAGATAGATGATGCCATAGTTGCCATTACTGAGGATAATGCTATGACAGGAACTGTTCATGGGCGAACAGTGGCAGAGGGAAATGGAATCACTAGAAACATACATAACTTCAAATTTCTGTGTATCTTAGTCTTGTGGCATGACATACTGTTTGAAATAAATGTTGTAAGCAAGAGACTCCAAGATATTGACCTTGGTATATCTGGAGCAATGGAACAACTGGACAAAGCCAAGTCATACCAAGAGTCTTACTAGTCAGATGAGGGATTTCAAAACATACAGAAGAGTTCACAGAAGTTGGCAGAGAAACTTCACACTGAAGCTATTTTCTCACCCATTAAAGAATACAAGAGTCACCAAAGAAGATGACATTTTGATTATGAGGTATGGGATAATCCCATAAGAGTCTCCAAACAACAATTCAAAGTTGCATCCTTTAACCAAGTGCTAGATTGTGCAATACAGTCAGCTGAAAAACATTTCATGCAGCTCAAGGAACACAGCAGTATATTTGGGATGTTGTACAATATTCCAAAGCTTTTCACTGTACCTGAAGAAGACCTACACCAGCAATGCAGGGTACCAGAGACAGTGTTGACACATGATGACGTGCACGATATTGATGCAAGTGATTTAGGTGATGAACTGAAAGCCCTTTCAAGATACATTTCACCAGCATCAACTCCAAAGGCTGTTCTGGAATATATGTGCACAAATAAGATGACCACCTTCTCTCCAGATGCTTTTGCTGCTCTACGCATACTTCTAACACTTCCTGTAAGAGTTGCCAGTGGAGAATGCAGCTTCTCCAAGATGACGTTAATAAAAACACATCTATGCTTCACAGTGACACAGGAGAGACTGGTAGGTCTTGCAACCATCTCAGGAAGCAGTTCAAATCTTTGCAACCAAGGCAGCACGGAAAGCACCACTTTGATTATTCAAACAGCTAATAATGCCAGTGTTTACTATGCAGACAAAAAAAGTTACATTTGCTGTTCAGATGTTTGAAAATTAAGTGTTATTTATAGTTTTTGAACAAGGCATTTTAAGTTATTAGTTCTCCTTTAATGGGGTAGGTAGCAGAGCAGTACAATGAGAGGAGTAGAACAGGAAGAAGGCAGAACTGAGACCTTCCAAAGTTTTGGCTCAAGTGAGGGGACACGGGGGTGTCATTTCAGGTCACCGCCTCAGGTCCCAAAATGTTGTGGGCCGACCCTGCACACAGGTTAGCCAGACTGGGTTCCAGCTCTGCATCTGTTAGTGTTCAGTGAGGCCGAGGGGGTTTGACATGAGCTGGTATCTCATCTTCCAGCATCACAACCTCCAACATGCCTCTCCTGCCCCCAGCCCCATCCACTATATCAGGGCTCCTAAGGGGGTCCTCAGGAAGCAGCTTTCCACCATGCCTGCACCAAGGCAATTCTCCCCTGGTGGGGAACTAGAGCTTTTAGGGCCCATTTACATTACACTGGCCCTTTTACAAGGTGGAAGGAGGCAAAAGGCCAGGGTAAGTGAAATCCAAGGGCCAAAATGTCAACCCCACTGAAGTTAATAGGAATTTTGCCAGTGACCTTAGTGAGGCTAGGGATTTCACACAAGTGTTCTATTCCCAGGTGTTCTTCAAGAGACTTTGTGCAACCTATTAGTCACCTTATTTGTAAAGTATAGAAGAATGTGGTTAGTTGTCTGCTTCCGGGGGCAGAGATAAGATGCTTTGGTCAGTAATAAAGCTTGTGAACTGTACAGAAATATAAAAACACCTCTTCTCCAAACCGGTGATAACAGAAAAAATGATTTCCTTAATCCCAACCTAGGTCACTTTCCCTGTAGCCAAAGGGCATTCTGTGAACTGGTGTGACAGGGCTGCCAAATATGTGAGAATCCTGAGAGGTAAGTGACACTTGGAAAGTCTGTCTTACAGTCCATTTGTTGTCCCTCTAAGTGGGATTCTACAAACCCTTTACTCACGTAGGCAATTCCTTTGGGTTCAATTGCTTCTGCAAGCTGCCGCATATGTTGTGAGTGTAGTACCATTTTTCACTTACATCTCTGTGCAAGCAGAATAATGAAGGTCATGTGGGAAACATGATAATCTGTACAGAATTTAGAAATATAGAGGAGGAACACTATTGTGGAAAAGTTTAATATGTTTGGCTGAGCGGAGTAAGAGTAACTTCTTTAGTTGCTATCATGCAGAGACTCAGATTTCAGGAACACATTTTTCTAAATGGTGAACTGTAAAGAGAATAAAATTTGTCTTGGGATACAGATGTCAGCTCTCTCTGACTCTGAAGCAACATCATGATGTACAATCCATGTAGCAGCTTTGGATTTCCTCAGAGAGGTATCCCACTGGGATAAACGGTGCTACAGTGAATTGTCAACAAAAATGAAAAGCCACAGGACTAGCATGATACATGTCAAACGGTACTACTCATTCAGTGTGCTTTGTGCCATGTCCTTTGCTCATTCCCATCTTTTGCACTTTTTATTTTTCATCTTTTCATCTATATATGATAGGTGATCAGATATTTGCTTCAAGGAACTTCTGTTTTTACAAATCTGTAAAGTGTCAGTGCATATTTTGCTATTACATAAAGAATAAATAACATCATGATTCCAAGATGCTCAGATATTATGGTGTTGGTGGATTTATAAATAAACAAACAGAGTCCTAAGTGTGAGATTCTAATCAGGTGCAGCTGTCTGTAAGACATAAAATATTCCCTATATTCTGAGAAACCAGGTTATGATCTTTAAAAATAGAATCATATGCATATTAATATCAGCTGCTGTACTGACATTTCAGTGTAACAATAGAGTTGACATTTTAAGCAGAGTACCTTCTTTTAAGTCATAAGTTCAGATGATAAACCAGGCACAGATCTTAAACTAAATTTGACAGGGAAGGTTCATTAGCATTCTTGACTTTCATAGACAGAATGTTTGTATAAGCTGAAACTAGAAATTTGGCTAAAACAAAGTTAAAAGACCTTGTTCAGATTAGAATATAAAATTAAAGACTTTTACCAAAAACTTAAAATACTTACATTTCAGGCCGTAAAGACTATGTTCAAAAAATACCATACCAAAATCTTTAAGAATTTATTAACCTGTTTCATATACTAGCCTATAAATCTCTAGACCGGTGGTTAAATTCAATTTAGGGAGTGCTCAACACTTCCAGCAAACACCCCTTTATCTGTAACTTATATCCAATTGGGTCAAAGTGAGGAATATGTTAACTATTATTAATTGCCAGGCAATTATTAGCTCTACATGAGTAGTTCATTTTATTATATTTTAACTGTTGATTGTATTTTTCAAATTAAGAGTTTAATTTCTGTGATAGCACTAGAGCCCTGGACGGACACTTCTGTTGGCTAGATATTGGAATAGGCCTGCATGAATGCAATTAATCAATGAGACATGAAATCCAGGACTCAGACTTATACCAAGGCATTTTTCTCAGAGTATTAAAATTAAAAACTCCCAGCTGGCCTGTGCCAGCAGACTCAGGCTAAGGGACTGTCTAATTGTGGTGTAGATGTTTGGGTTGAGGCTGGAGCTCAGACTCAAGGACCCTGCAAAGTGGGAGGTCCCAGAGCTTGGGATGCAGCCCCTCGGCCTGAGCCCTACAAGACCAGATCAGCTGGCAAGGGCTAATTGCAATATAGACATACCCCTAGAGGACTCTTTTCCCCTCCTCCATTTATAAATAGCTTGTCTATGACATTAAAGCAAACCTAAACATAGCTTTCCAGAAGTACAGGTATTCAAGTAAGTTCTTAGGTCATACTCCAGTGCATCAGGCAGAGAGGAGATCTCAATCAACATTTACCTCCCAAGTGAGTGCCTTAATTATTAGATAGAGTCATTTTCACTCTCTCTCTTTGACCCAATGAATACTTACATTTTAATACAAAAAGGAACAGCTTCAACAGAAGAAACAGAGCAACCCATCCCACAATAATCTAATGATGTTCACATGGAAGGTGTTGTGGAACAGTGGGGGGGAGAGAATCTGAGTTCAAGTCCTTGCCTCAGAGTGGGGATTCAAACCTGGATCTTCCACATCTCAGGTGATTGCCCTGATCACTGGGCTAAAGGTTATAAGGGACACATTTTCTGAAGCTGGCCCTTTTTTTAAAGGAAATATTTCATAGGACCTGAAAAAGGCTCATCTGATTTCCTGACAAATTCCAAACTTTTCTGGAAACAAACTTTTTATTTTTCTTATTTTTCGGTTTGCTGTTCCAACTGGCAAAATCAATTATTTGCCAGGCTCTATGTAGCATGGTGACAGCACCACAGCAGAAGATAGATATATGGAGAATACTTTTTTTAGTATGACTTCACATCCATAAGGCTCTCTTATAACCCCCATTCTCCCGTTTCCAACAACTTACGTGCCAAAATAGGCCAATGGCAGGGAAAACATGGAGAGAAAAGGAGAAAATGAATGAGAAAGAAGAGACTTGTCTCCTGAAACCAAATGTTAAATTTTACATAACCAGTCACCTAGTAGGTGCATAGGTACATGCTACAATACATCAGAGCATTGACCAATCATGTGTGGCATTTTACCTGATTCTTTAGAGGAAGATGAAGTCAAATCCATAATTTAACCAAGCAACGTATGGGGAGATATTTCCTACCTGATCATGGTATATTAACTTGCACGCAGAAACTAGAAGCTCGATTACCCTTATCAGTTCCTTAGAGAACATAGCTGCAAAAGCTAGTGCACATTTTGTTTAGTTTTTCCTAAAAGGAATCCAGCCACAATATATGTCTCCACGGTGAGCATGAATGAATTCCACTTACTCCTTTAGGGTGAAGTTTTCAAGAGTGCTCAGCATTATCCTAACTCTATTCCCATTCAAGTCACTCTTAAATCTTATTGATGTTTTATTTAATTATATATAATATATGCTCTGTAAACTGGGAAAAGCAAATCAGATCTCTAATCCACACCACAATCAGCTATCAACAGTTAGGAATGGCTAGGTTTAACGTCTGCTGTCAGATACAGATGTGCAACTCCCATTGTGGCAAAAGGCAGATACTGGCCACCTCTGGCAATCTTGTTTTGGTGGTGTTAAATGGTAAAGCTGAGTAAACACTTCATAATGAATAACTTACTTGACAAATTTAGCCTCTCTCTTCAGCCCTACCCCCACTGAACAATCACGCATATTCAATTTATTTTGCAGAGCTTCTCTCTCTCTCTCTCTCAGAATTTTCCATCATGCTGTTCATCATACTATCCAATTTACTGAATGGACTGATTGTAAACAGTTTACACAACAATCTCATATTTAATATTTGTAATTTGAGATGTGGTGTTTAGTGGTGACTGTCCAAAACAATACACTGTGAATTACTGCCCACCACTAGGTGAACAAATCTTGGAACTGAATCAAATAATTTAGTTTGGGGTCAGTTCAGTATTGATTTGTTTCTGCTGGAGATGCTGCAGTGCCTCATGCGAGTTTAGTTTAGGAGCCAACCTTCACTTTCTCCTAGGCAGAGCCATCCAATTAGTCCAACTTTAGGGCCTGATCCCACAAATGACTGCAGGTGGGCAAACCCCTGTGCTATCATACAGCCCCAAAAACTTCAGTGTCTTCCTGCCCCAAAGAGCGTGCAAATTAGTTTAAGACAAGATAGAATAGGTGTGTGAGAAACAGAGGGGAGGATGGTATAGCTGTAGAAGGAACATATTTTTCCTTAGACTATTGTACACACAGTTTAGAGGCTTGGTCATCTATTGTGAGATGAATCAGTGGCGGTAGTTTCACCAACAGCACTGCTTATCAGTTTTAAGTTAGTGACACCTGAGCAACCCCACTGAAGACGATAAGTGTGCACAGATGTAACTGAGGATGTGCTTAGGCCTGCAGAACCTTTATTACTGATGATAGTGAAAGGAGGAAAGAACCCAGTGTGATTCTCAGAATTTAAGGTTAAGCTGCAAGGTTGGCTGCTAACAAAAGAAACATTTTATTATAAAATAAACACGTTTAATGTATAAAAAACTGGAATTCATGATGGAACCCCATCATGCCTTTTTTACAATAATTTCCTGTGCGGCCAATGCAAATTGGCACAATAGGTATAAGACTTAAGAAGGATCTTTAGTTGACATTGGTTCACATGCATCGCAGTCTGAGAGGAGGAATCAGCAAGACAGGCTCAGACATCTATCTAGAGAGCAAGAAACTATTAAAAGCACTAAGGGGAAGTAGGAGCACAAGTCCCACTGAAAGCTGACCTTACCTAAGCTTAACAAAACTAGGTAACAGCCATTTTCCAAATCCACTTCCAGACATCCACTTTCTTTGATTCGGACAGCAAGCCACAAGGCCCAAGAATCATACGGGAGCAGAGAGCCTAAATCAGGGGTTCATGTTTCAATATATGTACCATATTTCCTGTATGACTGCCTGCTGGAACAGAAATTCCAGACTAAATAAAGATGCTAGATCGCTGCTTCTTCCTGGAGTCACATGCTGATCTGTAACCACGAAGGTAGCTTTGTGGAGGCAGATTCATGAATGAGGGCAACCTGGCTAGTTGTTATTCTATCACACTAGGAATCAGTGCACGAGAGTAAAGAGAGCAAGAAGATTGTAGAAAAAGAGAGTGAATCCTTGTTTCATTGCCTGAAGTAGATGTGAAAACAATGAAACCGAATGTAATCTGACAATGTTCTTTTATATTTCACTCAGCTTTTCTTTCACATAGAGAAGCAAGCAACACTGGCAGAATATGTTACTACTCTTAAATGAGTTCTGCCCACCTATATCATTCTGTTTCGCTTACTGCTCTTTATTCCCCTCAGCCATAGAGTTGACAAATTAGTCTGAATTGTCCTTGGGACCTTGAAAAAAAATATTGGGCAACTCATAAGAACCCCCCTGCCCTATATGGGCCAAACTTTATTTGTAGATCTGTTTGATGCACACTCCCCCACCCCCATGGGCCCATTCTGTGCTCAGTTGCACCTTTACATCACCATTGATGGGGTTACATGAGAGTATCCAATGGTTGAACTTCACTCCCAGTCTTTAAAAATCAGTCAACACAAAATCACATAGAATACAAGATATCTTTTTAAGCCAATAAAGGTAAGATGCAAGAGTGATCAGGACTGCCCTAAGGACACCAATTTCACACACACTCCTTTAACAAATTAAAATGTCTCCAAAGCAAAATTCTTTACTTTAGTCTGCTTTTCTCTTTACTTACTCAGCCACAGCATCTCTGAGTTCAGCTTATGGGGAAATTATGCTTAATAGTATCTATTGTGCATAGAACTTACACTGACTTAAACTGAAGTTACACGGACAGGAGCAGCATTCAAGAACAGCGTTTTTACCTGAATGCCTAAAATTAATTAGAACTGGCCAGGAAACTGTTTTACCATCCTTCGGAAATATGCGATTTCCAAAATGTTTCCTATTATGCATCCGGACAAATACGAAACATTGGGAATTTTTTTGTGAACAAAAACAGACAAAGACACTTTCTCCACAATAGCCAATATCCCAAAGGTTAGGACATTCACTGGCCTGTGGGAGGCCCATGTTCAAGTTCCTGCTCTGAAATCTGGGTTGCCCACATCCAGGCAACTACTGAACAGGTCAGTTTCTTGGGACCTGAGAAACCTTCTCAAAGTTTCATGAAACTTTGAGATGTTTTCACAAAGTTTGTTTCAGTGTGTCATAAACAGATGGTTACGGGTTAATGCCTCTTTTACCTGTAAAAGGTTAAAAAGTTCACCTAGCCTAGCTAACACATGACCAGGGGGAACAAGATGTTTCAAAAGGAAGGAGGGAAGTTTTTCCTTTGTTCAGAGTTTCAGTTTCAGCCGGAGTGTAAAAGATCAAGGAACCAGCCTCTTATCAGAGTAGTAAGTTTTAGAAAGGAATACATAGATTTATGTTTATTTCTTTGTAACCTGTCTTATGCAATTAGAGGTAGAATCAAATTGGGCATTTGGGTATTTTTTTTATGTAACTAAATTTATGCCCAGGGGAACATCCTCTGTGTTTGAAATCTGTTGTCTGTGAGAGTAGCTGGTATGCTAATCTCTCCCAGAGGGTTTTCTTTTACCTTTCTTTTCTTTAATTAAAAGCCTTTTTTCTTAATACCTGATTGATTTTTCCTTGTTTTTAGATCCAAGGGGATTGGATCTGTGTTCACCAGGGAACTGGTGGAGTCCCTCAAGTCTACCCAGGGAGGGGAAGGTTTTGGGGGGACAGGGAGTGATCCAGACACTTAAAATTTTGGATGGTGGCAGCGATACCAGATCTAAGCTAGTAATTAAGCTTAGAAGTATCCATGCAGGTCCCCACATCTGTACCCTAAAGTTCAGAATGGGGAAGGAACCTTGACACAGTGAATCAGCATTTTCTCACAAAACCATTTCATCCAATTATGCCAAACCAGTTCTATTAAGTAATCAACATCCAAGTATATCTAAACAAAAAAATGCACATTTTGTCAATATATGACTTTTCAGAAACATTTATATTGGAGTAGATTAACAAATCTGTTCCTGACTTTCCCACCCAAAACTATGGTTATTCAAATTTTCAAAACCAGACATTGTACATATAAATAGTGAAATTATTGAGGATGTAGTTAAAATTAATAAGTTCAACCTGACCAGGAAAGAGACTATTTCAGTTTAAAAAGTGGTGTAGGCTGTTATGAGATAAAGAAATGATTTATGGAAATATATGTGCAAAGTAATCTGGATTTCTTATTACAGAATTGAGATGTCCTAACTATGTGTCAGTTAGTTTAATAGTATTTATCATTATTTAGCTGACATCCTTTCCTTTTTTAAACTGTCTTCTGTAGGTAGGTCTGCCATCTTAAAGCAATACATTAAATCCCTCTCATGTGTACTTGTGTAGAAGTAAATCAATAATTCCATTTACCATCATCTCAGAGTAGTTTACACCAAAGATACCCAGGAGAGACTAATGGTAGGTGCAGAATAATTTGGGAATTTATAACCTATTAAACAGAAAGCATTCCAAACTTAAATCTCACTTTCTTTTTCTTGAGTTTTTTCACAAAGAGAGAGGTGAAGATTTTTAACAGGAACATGGAAGGTCATCTGTTTTTAGGTTATTTATAATTTCAAGTACTGACTGACCTGAAATTTAAAGAGCACTGAAATTCTGTGGTAAAGCTTTGATAATGCTAGTACATAAATTCTCTCTTTTACTGATATAGCAACATACTTCGAGTTACTGTCACTTGCACAGCTTCACTGTACAATGCTTGCTTGGGGTCACTTATATACAAGTAGTGGCACTGAAGTCAGTGGAACTACTTGCAAAAGTGAGTCCTCCCTAACATGAGTAATGGCTGCACACTTGAATCTGAAGATCAACTTACAACTGTTGCTTTATCTAACAGTTTTACAGTTACGGTACTTATGCAGCACACTCCAAAGCACTAGGGAAATAGCTAGGTAAAACTCAATATCGTGTTAAGACTGGTAAATATCTCTAATTTACAGTTGGAGGAACTAAGACTAAGAGGTCAAATAACTTGCCCAAGGCCACAGAGTCAGTGACAGAAGAGGGATTTGAACATAGAAGATCCTGATTCCCATTTTCCTGCTTTAATCACTGCACTCTGCCTAGAAACAACTTATTAAAAGGATGCCTTCAGATTAGTTTGATTTTTTTTTTTTGGTATATAGTTTACAGAGTTAGTTCAAAATACAACTTAAGAGGACAGAACAGTATACAAATATTTGCAAGGTGTAATCCCAGAGGAGAGGAGTTATTTAGCTGGATACATAGAATATCACTAAGAGTAATGAGATGAAGTTAATACAGGGAAAACTTAAGATGAATATCAGGAAAAGTTTTCTGACAATGAGATGTACTAGCCTGTGAAATGGTTTCCCAAAAGAAGAAAAAAAACAGTTGCTTGGGACACTTAAACCTAGATTAGCCAAAAAAACAAAGTGCACTGTATGGAACAATCTACATTGGCAAGGGTATACATTGGTTGGGCTAACAAGGGTTTTCCATCTTCACTGACAATTTAAAAAATCAAGTTTGCTTGATATTAGAAAGACAATGTAGGCAAGGTAATATCTTTTAAGTGGACCAATTCCTTTTGGTGAAAAAGACAAGCTTTCGAGCCCAATCCTCCATGGGGGAAGGGTGGTTTAACTCACATTTAAGAGAGTGAATGATTGACTCCTATAACAGGAACCATTACTTATAATATAAATATACAGCGTCAAGCCCTGATCCTGCAACTGGGTTGTGTGGGAAGACTCCTTTGATCAATGGGGCTTCATACAGCTCTGGTTGGATGTATTCCTAGAGGCTTCATCACATGACAAAGATTAATCTTTTAATTAAAAGTTAATTCCTGGGGATTCTAATACAATCCTGGATCTCCGTGAGTGCAGCTAATTGCAGGTTCAGGGCCTGATAGATCTCAAACAGACCTGAACATTATGGACTACAAACTTGGTTATATTATTGAGTGAACCTCAGGTGTTTACTAGTTAAACAAGAAGGGGAAATTCCTGACCGATCACTGTATTCAAAATAAAATGTTACTATTAAAAAAATTTCTAGACAAATATTTATGTTCTCTGCATGTCTACCCCCCACCCCCAATTTGGAGGGAAAACGTGTACAGTATTTTTAGCAACACTGAGGTAAATTCTGTATCAGGTACCACACAGCACTATTGTAGCTACACATGAAAAAAAAGCTATAGGGATAAAATGATTTGCAATGTTGTTGTAGCTGCGCTGGTCCCAGGACATTAGAGAGACTAGGCAGGTGAGGTAATATCGTCCATCAACAGAAATTGGTCCAATAGAAGATATTGCCTCACTCACCTTGACTCTATAAGGAAAATGACATTTTTTCCAAAGACAAATTTTAATTAATTTCAAAAGTCCTTGAAAAAACACTAACAAACACAGAGTTGTGCATTAATCAAATCTCCATAAGGACCCAGGATTTGACCCTATCTCAAGAAAACAACTGGACTGATTGATTTTTATTGGATTTAGCTGAAAGTTAACTTGGTTGTTAAATTGGTTTTACCTTCTATATCTTTAGAACACTCTTACCAAACCTCAGAATAATTTCATCTCTTTGAGCTCTTTACAACCTGATATGTATAATTCTCAACGAACTGGCATGTCAAAAGTGGACATAAAGGAGAATAAAAAGGCACTGCCTTAATAAGACCAAGATTCAGCCATATTAAAAGGTCAAAATCCTGCCTATACATCATCCCAGGGGCAAATGACCTGTGGCCTGCAACCTTTACTAGTATTTGAGCTAACTCTCTTTTTCGAATGTAAAGTAACAATTTAACACATCTTGCCAATACACCACCATACTTAAAAAAAAATCCAATTTATGTATAATCCCTAACCATAACAGAGGCACTAAGGCTTTCTTTCAGTTTTATTCTGAGATAAGAAAGTTTAACCCTAAAAGATTACTGTGGTAGATTCATGGCAGTGGACACAGTTAAGAAATAGCAAGTTTTAGCTGAGTTTTAGGGACAAAGGTTATATAGTACTGACACACACAGATGGACATATATACATCAATGCAAAGAATCCCTTGCTCTAACTTGGTTATCATGGTTTTCTGGCACTACATCCTAGCAACTAAAGACTGGAACAAAGGATATTGCAAACAAGGTGTCCTTACTCATCCTTACCATGCTATGCAGTTTATAAGGCAACAATGTAATGACTGACTAATGTAAACATTTTTATATTAAAATAAGACATTTGAGGAAAGTTTCAGAAGTGCTGAGCTTTGACAAAAGTATTTAAAGCTACTCTTGTGCTTTAAACTATAGCACTGAGAAGATATTTATAAGCCAGGGGTTCTCAACATTGTTCTTTCTGAGCCCCTCTCCTCAAACGGACTATAAAAACCTCCCTGGCCCACCTGTGCCACAACTGGTTTTCTGCATATAAAAACCAGGGCCGGAATTAAGGGGTAGTAAACAGGTCAACTGCCCAGGGCCCCATGCCACAGGGGGCACCATGAAATTAAGTTGCTCAGGTTTCTGCTTCAGCTCCAGGTAGCGGGCTCAGGGCCCCACGCTTCAGCCTCCATGCAGTGGGACTCTGGCTTTCTGTCCTGGGCCACAGCAAGTCTAACACTGCTTGATGGACCCCCTGCAACCTGCTTGCAGACCCCTGGTTGAGAACCACTGTTAGAAGCAAAATGAATTCTCTAGCTACCTGGTATTTACTTTTGTGAATAAAGAAGATATAATGCTCCAAAAATCCTCATTTGCATAGAATAGAAAAAACAGCTGCTGGACTCATTGGCAGATGGGTCATATAGCTCAATGACAAGTTATTAAACATTACTAGTAATTACTTTTTAACTCAGAAGGAACTGCCATAGAGGAATCATAATACTCTGCATTTAGACAGTGCCTTCTGTCGGAGGATCTCAAAGCATTTAACAAAAAGCAAAGAAATACTATTTATTTACAGAAGCAGAAGCTGAACACAAGATATTTGAGTGCTTTGGCCAAAATAAAAACAGTGGCAGAGACGAGAACATGATCAAAATTAAGAGGGGGGCGGAGGGGGGCTCCATTTCAGGGATGTGAATCTGTACAGATGTTAATTCATAAGGTTTCAGATTTGAGGTTATAGCTTTGACCCAACTCCAACCATATGGTTTCACATCTTGACTTGACACCCTCAAGCATAGGTGAAAAAAGGATAGGAACTCCCCCAAATGTGATATGGAAGGCACAGTAAGAGATCGGAGAACCAAAAGAGGTCAGAGTCCTCAGTACCAAAGGAGAACAAAATTTTGAGAAGTATCTGATGGATGACGTCCATGTGAGCCAAGCAGTCAAGGAGGAAGAGGAAGGTATAGATGTCCTGGGATCTCTCCATGAAAAAAGTCATTTAAGATTTTGGTGAGGGCAGCTTCACTGAAATGGAGAGTGTGCAACATGAACTAGAGAGCTTCCAGGATGGAGGCGGAGAACAGGAACTCAAGGCAGATGGTATTCAATGAGTTCTGAAGTGGAGAGAACTGGACAATATTTGGAGAAGCAGGTAGCAGGTGTGGAAGATGAAGGGAAACCAAAGCATGTTTCTCTGTGAAGGAAAGAAACTAGAGGACAGAGAGGTTGAGGAGAAGAGTGAGAGAGGAAGCAAGAATAGAAATGAATGATGTATGGAGAGGTGCAAGAGGATATCACATAAAAGTAAGGAGAAATGCATTAATTTTGCTGCCTCACTGGTACATTTAAAAATATTTTTGCACTCCTGGTCTATCATGCAGTATCTCGCACATAAAGCAAAAATCACATTGGCTTTTTTCAAATCAAACTGCAGACATCACTAAATTGCTACCATCACTGCTTTCCAAGGGTTCCATTTTTTTCAAGCAGCATTCCTAATATATATACACTCATCTTTAAGCACACTTCAGAGATAACTCTGAGCTCAGTCATAATGCGTCACTTTACTAAAAATATAGGTGTGTAAATGTTTGGGTCAGATAAAGGTAGGATTTCAGGAAAGGTAACATAAGTGATGAGATTTAGCATACCATGATCAGCTTCACAGAACAAATGCAACAACCAACCTCCCAGCATTAAGTGACTAAAACGGGATGGGTCTTGTCCTGGAGATTGTGAGGGGGAGATTGCAGTGCAAACCTTCCCCATACTCATCCTGCAGCTGCAGCTCCTGTCCCTGACAGGGGGCAGCCAGACCAAATTTACGTGAATGGTACTGCAACCCTGTGCACCAAGAGCCATGTCACAAAACCCAGAGCAGGGAAGTCAAGCGCAGCCAGCCCTGTGGGACTGGAGTCGATTCAACTGGGACAGGGTTTTTTGAAGGCATCAAAGCACGACAGTACAGAAAAACTCAGGATTGTTGGGAGTTCTGAGAAATACAGAGTTAAAAAAACTAAACTACATTATCTGACGAAGCGGGTATTCACCCACGAAAGCTCATGCTCCAAAACGTCTGTTAGTCTATAAGATGCCACAGGATTCTTTGCTACTTTTACAGATCCAGACTAACATGGCTACCCCTCTGATACTAAACTACATCAATATTTATATGTTCAATCTGAAAGACATAAGGGAAATACATCCGCTAATTTAGCTGCACAACCAGCAAATAGGGAAGCTAATTTATGGGAGACCAGAAGGCCTCATTCCGGAGGCTAATATACTTCCCTGAACAAAGCATCTGAAAGACAGAAAACAAAGGAATTGTTCAGTCACTATTTTACAAGCTAACCCAAAGCCTTCATTCATTGGTGAAGCTGGGTGACAGTTATTGGCTTAAAACTTTTTCAGCCAAAAAAATGCATATTTGGCAACACTAAAATGTTTCATGAATTTGTATCAGTTTTGCAGAATTGTTTGTGATACAAAAGATGAAAACCAACTGGAACAATGAAAATACAAGCTGGATATTTTCAAAATGAAACACTGATTTTTTTTATTCAAAACAGCTTTTCATTATGAAATTTCACTCAATTTTATGATATCTCCCAAAACATTAACAATGGTTGAAGTTCCAAAGATAGATTCCAAAGCAAGAAGAGAGTATCTGCGTGCAGATGTGGTCGTCCCATCTCAAAAAAGATATATTGGAATTGGAAAAGGTTCAGAAAAGGGCAACAAAAATGATTAGGGGTATGGAATGGCTTTCGTATGAGGAGAGATTAATATGACTGGGACTTTTCAGCTTGGAAAAGAGACGACTAAGGGGGGATTTGACAGAGGTCTATAAAATCATGACTGGTATGAAGAAAGTAAATAGAGAAGTGTTATTTACTCCTTCTAATAACACAAGAACTAGGAATCACCAAATGAAATTGATGGGCAGCAGGTTTAAAACAAACAAAAGTTTGGTTTTTTTTCACACAAGGCAGTCAGTCTGTGGAACTCTTTGCCAGAGGACGTTGTGAAAGACCAAGACTATAACAGCATTCAAAAAAGAATGGATAAGTTCATGGAGGATAGGTTCATCAATGGGCAGGAATGGTGTCCCTAGCCTCTGTTTGCCAGAAGTTGGGAATGGGTAAGAGGGGATGGATCACTTGATGATTACCTGTTGTGTTCATTCCCTTTGGGTCACCTGGCATTGGCCACTGTCGGAGGACACGACACTGGGCTAGATGAACCTTTGGTCTGATCCAGTATGGCCATTCTTATAATCATCTAGTCTGACCTGCTGTTGAACACAGGCCATTCAGACCTTATTTCCAGTCTGAATTTGTCTAGCTTCAACTTGCAGTCATAGAACTGTGTTTTACCTTTCTCAGCTAGACTGAAGAGCTCATTATTGAATATTTGTTCCCATATATGTACTTACAGACTGTAATTATGTTACCCCCTAACCTTCTCTTTCTTTAGATAAATAGTTTGAGCTTTGGGATCATATCACTCTGAGGCATGTTTTCTAATACTTGAATTGTTCTTGTGGCTACTCTCTGAACCTTCTACAATTTATCAAAATCCTTCCTGAGTTGTAGGCATCAGAGCTAAAGAAAGGATTCCAGCAGTCATTGCACCAGTGCCAATATAGAGAAAAAAAACCCTCTATTCTCCTACTCAAGATTCTCCTTTTAATGCTTCCAAAGTTTGCATTAAGCCCTTTTCGCCACCGTGTCACACAGAGCTCATGTTTAGTTGATTATCCACCATGCATGACCCCAAAATCTTTTTCATAGTCACTGCTTCCCAGGATAGAGTTCCTGATCCTGTAAGTATGGCCTACATTCTTTGTTCCTAGCTGTATATTTATAGTTAGCCATATTCAAATTCATACAGTTTGTTTGCACCCAGCTTACCAAGTGATACCTCTGAATTAATGACCTGTCCTCTTCATTATTTACCAGTTCCCCAATTTCTGGGTCATTTGCAAACTTTATCAGTGATGATTTTGGGTTTTTTTTTCCAGGTCATTAACAAAATGTTAAATAGAGTCAAGAACCAATCCCTGCAAGACCCCACTGGAAACACATCCATTGAATGAGGATTCCTCATTTACAATTACATTTTGAGACTTATCAGTTAGCCAGTTTTTAATCCATTTAATGTGTGCACCATGTTAGTTTTATATCATTGTAGTTATGTAATTACATTTCATGCTGTACCAAGTCAAATGCCTTACAGAAGTCTAAAGTATAGTATATCCACACAATTACACCTTTATCAACGCAACTGGTAATCACATTAAAAAAAAGGTACGATGGTAGTTTGACAGGATCTATTTTCAATAAACTCATGTTGAACGGAATAATTATATTACCTTTCTTTAATTCTGTATTATCAAGTTTAATATCAGCCACTCCATTATCTTGCCCAGGACTGATCAAATGTCAGACAGATAGACCCAGGTCATCCCACTTACGCTTTTTAAATATCGGCACAAAAAACTGAAAGAAAACATTTTGTTTTGCTTCAAATGAAATGCTTCATGATTTTTTTCAGAATTGCCAGAGAACCAAAAAAATTACTACTCATATAGCTCTGTTCATTGTATATAATCTACAAATATAAAAATATTCACACACACACGTGCTTCATTTGCTATGTACTCTGATTCCTCATACAAAAGATTATGAAAAACAATGAAGGCAGGTTTGCATTATCATTATCATCAAGGAAATTCTCACCATGGGTTTTGAGAAGTTGCTCATTTTAAATTTCCACATTTTTTTGCCAGAATTAAATATTTTTGGGGTATAGCATGTAAGGGTATGACACTGGCAGACCAGATGCCAGCTCATGCCAAGCCCCCTCAGTCTCACTGAACACTGACAAATGCATAGCTGGAAGCCAGTCTGGCTCCCCTGTATGTTAGTTTTATTAAAATAGATATTAGAGTTATAAGAACTTGTTTAGTTTTTATGGAATGCTTGTAGGATTCTGCATGTATTAATCCCACTTATAATATCTGCATCCCATGTTATAAGGCAATGTTTAAATGTTTGCTGTAACTATAAAAAGGTTTGCTAAGACTGCAAATCCCCCACAGCCATGGGAGAAACACTACCAAGTATGAAATACTCATTCACTACAAGAGATGTTTTCTCGTGCCCAACAAAAGAAGGTCTACAGACATCAGACAAGCCATTGTAGAAAAAGACTGTTGATTTCTTTCCCCACAGCCCTGAAGAAGTTATGTGCCCAAGCCCTCATCCCACCACAGCTTGAATGCCAGGGAAGGGACTAGAAATGCCCGTTAAGGAGAATTTATTATTCCTGTGCTGCTTGAATAATAAAGGGCGAGGGGTGAGGATTTCTAAGCATAAGCAATGAGTCCTCAGATGTTTCACCTGTGTTAGCCTTAAAAGCTATTTAGGGTCTGCTTACTATAGACATTTTTATTACCTTTTGAAACCTAAACTCATTTGTGCATGTATGCTTACCAGCTTTAATCTTGTAAGTAACTCATTTCTATTTCTTAGTTAATAAACTTTTAATTTGTTTGTTACAGGATTGGCTGCAGGTGTTGTCTTTGGTTTGAGATCGGAGTACAATTAATCTGGGTATAAGTGACTGGTCCTTTGGGCCTGGAGGTAACCTGAATATTGATTGCTTTACACCAAAAATCACAACATCTGTGGCAAGATAGACTGGAATGCCCAAAGGGACTGTCTGTGACTCCATGGGCAAGATTGTTCTAGTGCTTTAAGAGTTCACACTTATTCCTGGGTTGATGAAATCTAATTATAGAACATACAATCAGTTGAGGTTGTTGTCTTGATTCTTGAGAGTCTGTCCTGAGGTTGGCACTCACAGCTGTGAGTCACTCATGACAAGGTATTGATTCAAAGCCAACTCCTTTCTATGGAAGTCTTTCCACTGAAATTGATGGGCTATGGATCAGGACAATAGTCCCTTAAAGTCATTATATTTATTATGGGTGGAACAAATAGATACAGTAGTTCATTTAATCTAACAGAGCAATTGGATGCTGCAGACTACTGATACACTGATTGCAAAGAATGCATTTATCTTTCAGAACTGGAAAACCCTATCACCTCCGAGAACAGAAAACTTACACAAAGGGTTTGAGCAATTTGGCTGTACTAGGGAGAATTGCTTACTGAAACACGGAAGCAAGACTGTAAGGCTTCGATAACATTTAGACTATTTTAGTCCATCTGAGTTTGAGGACATATGTCAGGCTTTGTACATTATCCCCATCCTTTTCTCTTAGTGTTTAAACCTTTCACCATATTTCTGATCCCTAATTTAGTTTGAGAGAGGACCAATATATACTCATGCATACAGTGAAATCTCATCCTCATTGAAGTAAAGAGGAATTTTGCTATTGACTTCAGTGAAGCAGGATATTATCTACAGTCTTATCATGAAGGTTCCTACAGTGCTTCAGAAAGCTTTACACTGAAGGCATGGAAACGAAGATACTTCCGGGTATCAGAGTGAGCGCCATGCACCATACTGTGTGATGGCCACCATGCTGATTTTGACTGGGGATGGAACCAGACACCTCCAGAGCAAAAAGCAGGAGTCTTTACAGATTGGAGATATGACAAACCTCCATCTTCCATGGCTTGGACACAGCAGGGGAAAGTATACCATGTACTAAATAGTGAAATGGTGGAAAATGGTAGAGGATACCAACACAGTTCCCCACTTGACTGAAAATAGCTTCTCTTTCTGTAACTGTACCATGTACAGCCATTATCTTGTGATTTAATATCTCATTTTGGAAGAATATCCACATAGTTTAAAGTAGCTGAAATATATTTTTTAATGTCTAACAGTAAATGTCCCTGGGCTGAGACATTGTAAACATGGAGCAATTTTTTATATATGTATTGATTTTGAAATCCTCAAAGAAAGGGTTATTTTAAAGATGGTAATATGCAGTCATCACTACAGTAGTTCTATAGCACCTATTAATTTAACATAGATGTTGGGATCCACAGAGAATGCCACAAGACAGACAGACTGTCTATAACCCCATTTTGGATAATAATATTTAGCAAATCCTTGGGCTTTGGAATTGTATAATTCTGATTTCAGACTGAAATAAAACATCCTGAAGAAAGTTAACAGACTTTTCATGGTACAATCTATACTATTCTACACCTTGATTTATATAACCATTAGTTACACACTGGGCTCTGGTTTATATAAACAAATGCATGTAGAGTATATACAAAATATTTTCCCTAAAATTCAGTATTTTAGTCACTCTAAAAGCTACACAATAATAAGCAGTGTTGAAATGCATGCACTGCTAACAAGTGCTGTCCAAAGATTATTATTTTTTGTAGAACTACCAACCATATGATGAGGTAGGCATTTCCATTCAAGCTGCAAGCATACTGTGAGCAATTAGCATCGCATTGCTGGATACAACAGAATCCTACTGATATACAATAAAATATATGAAGAATAACGAGGCACCCTGGTATATTAATATATTTTCTACAAGTACAGAACAGATGATTCCTAGAATGTACAGTTCCACCTCTCTCATGATGGCTAGGGTTTCCATAATCCCAAGTAAACTTGGATCACTATCGCTGAATACAGCAAAATTCATTCAAATTATGTTAAACAGATATCATTTTATATACTTGTAGTCTGTGATACACTTCACCTTAGGGAATGGGAACTTGTTTTCGTATGTGTCTGTAAAGCACCACCCACACTAACAATGCTATGTAAACAGCAATTCACCATCCTTAACTTGTGACTGGGTGCAGCAATAATACATGGCACCCAGTAAGCTAGGGGTTAACTTTAGCTTCCTTTCCCTCTCACCTTACATAGTTGCTCAGGGAAGGAGCTTTAGAAAAGAAGGATACACACAAAATGACTGTGGGAAAGCAAGAAGGGCTCAACCTCCCAGATGCCTCAGACAAGAATAAGGCTATTTAATGCTTGGCTTTGCTCCTAGCAATGTGCTTAGGTTCATGGATATAGATTTGCTCTTGCTGAAAAATTATGATTACTGCTGTCAGATGACTCACTCCACCCATCTTACATAAGGGTAAGAGTTTTAGTATGTACCATAGCCAACCTGCCAAGGTCTTGAGTCCAATGCTGCATACATAGTAGCCTTTGCAACTAGCTGATCCTCCAGGATTCCTCTCCACTGTGGGGAGGGAAAGGGAATGAACATTTCCCCACAGTCTGCATATGTAGGGAATAAAAGAGCCTGTTGGAGGTCTCTCTCTGGCAAAGGGTCTCCATTTTTTAAGGAAGTTGTTTACTTTTATTCTGAGATCAGATATAGAACCTTTATTCTCCATCCTCTGTGCTTATAAGTGGTACACTCAGACACAGATGTCGACCTGATGTTTAAGGAGCCTTCATTTTTCAAGAGTCACTTGGGGCTTTTTGCAGCCTAATCCAGAGAAATTCAAGAGGGAAAGCAAAATTTGCTCCAGCCATTCCCCTCCAAAAGAAATGGCTCACCAGCAAATTAATCTAGCCACATCAAGTACCTCATGCTCCAAAGCCTCTTATCTTGACAGCTTTTTCCTCAGGGCTCTCAGGAAGAACCTTACTACCCTATCCTCTGGAAGCCAAACCTATTTCTACTGGAGCTCGTAACTGAGCCCAGCTGGACCACATCCTTCCTAGACCTGCATTAACCCTTTTATCTTTTCTACAGATGCATGGAAATGATACAGCCTCACTCAGCATTCCCTGCTGATTTCCACACTTGCTTTCCTATCTGTGACATTGGAGGAGAGGGAAGAAAAATCTGTAGGCCCTGCAGGGAGCATTATATTACAGAAAAGATGAAAAATGTAAAGGTTATTCATCTTTCAACAGCACTGACTTGGCCATATTGCCCATATATAACATTTTCTCTACTGTTTTTCCTCTTAAATATGGACCAGCAGATACATGTGATGTGCCTTGGGAACAAATTCATGTTGCTGTGGGAATTTGCAGTGTAGACATTCCTAGATTCTTTATTCCAAACTATGCATTTGTTTTCAATGCATAGAAAACAAAAGGGTTTAAGGAGAATGGGGGGGGTGGCTTTTAATATAATTTATCCACATAATTCCTGCCTCTCTCAGCATTCTAAATGCCTTATAATGTTAGGAAAAAAATTAAGTTCATTAAAAATATTATTAAAAAGGTCAAATCAGATCTGATGAGGAATATACAGTAAGTCACATCAAAACGTGCTTCAAATGAAAAAGTTCTGTACAACCGGTTAAAACAGACCAAAACAATGATCCTTGTATGGTCTAGAGGCAAGGCATTCTGCATACCAGTGCAGAGATATAAAGCTCATCTTATCTACACTTTGGGTTCACACTTTTGTCCTGATCTCCCTGCTTATACGTTCAGTGTTGACAGCCACCTTCTGCCATCAATTAACATCCTATCAATTAAAATCCCATTAAGCCACATCCCTGGATTGGCTTAACTTCAGATAGTACTGTATTCATTAGCTCTTTACATTAACCTGGAGACGCAGATACAAAAGTCCAAACAGCAACATTGCCATCACTGGAAATGTCTAGGTCCTAAAATCCCATGCCCTACATCCTAGTGCACCATGATTGTGTTATGGGTGTTAGAAGCTGATCTATTTAGGTAGCACATCATACTGGAATCCCTCATTGCCAGATGCAGTTACAAAGATTCTATTATTTCTTCGTAAGAAAAATCAGAAGCTTGGCTATTTCCAGATGTGTTAAAGTACAATTAATCACAGAATTTACCCTGTTAGAAAGGGATAACTTCAAAGGATTGGCTGGAAGGATATATAGAGCACTGGGAGGTAGAGGAGGTAATTGCAAATCCCACTATATGACTATGAACTACAGGAAAAAATAAAATATGAGAACTAAGGGAGCTATTTTAAACGATGTGGACCATAGTGCAACTGTTTCCAATTTAATGGAGATTGAACTGAGATTCCTGCTTACACTGGAGTGATGTAATCACATTTCTGTGGTCTCCAATCTCTACTGCAGAGGGTGTGGATATAGAAGTTTCCCTGCCTAAATCTACATAGTTGTCACCCCAGGATTCAGTCACTAGCTACCAACATAATGAAATAAAAATGTTTTATCTGAGACCATTTTAATCTGCATTTCTTTACTTCATAAGAGTCTCTGATGCACAAAGAAGACAATTCTATGTTTTGATATTAACTACCAGGTGCAATGACCATTGCATGGGTTATTAACTAAGTTCAAACCAAGGACCATCAGATCCATAGCACAGATCTCCACACCACGTTGGAGAAGTAACTCTGGTAGCTATAGTAGGCTGCTGCCCACCTTGTGGACTAGCTGTTAGAACACATGACCACATATTGCACAAGTGAATCCTATGTGGACATGCTAGAAAAACTATCAAAAGGCCTCCAGGGAAGAAGAATGACAGAAGTCAGTTATGGTGTATGGTGGAAACTGAAATACATAAACAGAATAAAAGACAGGCAATTAAAATGCATACCCTGCTAAAAATCATTGCCCAATGATTTCTTTTTAGAACTACCAAGCATAGGATGATGCACATTTCCATCCAATAGCTCCTAATTATTATAAACTACTGTAATCAACTAATTTACAAAAAAAAAGACTTTACTTCACAATCACAGAAGAATAAGCATTGCAGAGACTTGCATTTGCAATCTGATCACATATTAGCTGTAAAACCACCCAACTGAATATATTTCTATTTTGCCCCTTGGAAGTTACAACACTGACTAAAATTATTTGTCTGTTCTGTACTTAATTTTGTAGAGGTATTTATTGTTCCAAATTCCTGAGAGGTATAAGTACAGATATCATCATATAAAAAACAAAAGCAACAAATAAATGTTAAAGAAATCTTAGCTAATGTATTTATATAATTCTGTATACATGTTTTGTTACAGTGAAAGATAAATGGTCTTAAATATATATCTATTGCAGTTCTACAAAGACATATATAGATTCTGTTCCTAATCCCACTGATGTGAATTGCAAATCTAGATGTAGAACTGTGTCAAAGCTCTATTCATCTTCCTGAAATGTTTAGGTTCTAGAACAAACAGAGGATGACAACAGAGCATAAATTTTAAACAGGTCACACAGCAGCCACTTAAGACTTTTTTCTAATGGATAGACTCAACTTGGATGGATACTGAAGAGGGGAACATGTGGAGCTGTGAAGGGGCCTCAGATTGCTTGAACAAAAGCAGCAAAGCACTGAAAACAGACAGGATAGAAAATTTATATATTGGCATAGTCTGGCCTTAGTAAACTCAAACTCTCCTGGTTCTTTCCACTGATCCGAGTGCTAAAATCAGTATCCTAGTGGTACAAGCATATGCCTTGGAAAATCTAGCACTTGGGTACTGTTACCTGCATAATCATAGTCTACATCAGTGGTGGGCCGCACACGGCCCGTCAGGGTAATTTGTGGCAGGCAGCGAGACAGTGTTTACATTGACCACCTGCAGTGGCCGCGGTTCATCATTCCCAACCAATGGGAGCTGTGGAAAGCAGTGCCAGCCACAAGGATGTACTGGCTGCTGCTTCCCGCAGCTCCCATTGGCCAGGAATGGCAAATCGCGGCCACTGGGAGCTGCGGGAGGCCATGCCTATGGGCGGTCTGTGTAAACATTGTCTCACAGCCCACCAGCCGATTATCTGATGGAGCCCACTACACTGCCCACCACTGTGTGCAGCCCACCGGACTGCCCACCACTGGTCTACATATTGTCTATATTCACAAACACAAAGTTTCACTTCACATTAGTTGAGGTTGCTCTCATCAATATATTAAACCATGAAACGTTAGGAAATATAAAGTTAAGGATTAAAGTACTTTCAGGTTAGGAAATGCCAGAGTGAATGTGGTCCATGAAACTTGAATTCAGCTCCCTAGAACATATGCATTGGAAAACAGTTTTTTATTACAACGTTTAAAACAAACCAACCAACCACACAGAACTCCTGCCCCAGTCAGTGCACCAGAGGGATCTGCCCTGGGGACTGTCATAAACAGATGGTTAAGGGTTAATGTCTCTTCTACCTGTAAAGGGTTAACTAGCTCAGTAAACCTGGAACACCTGACCAGAGGACCAATCAGGAGACAAGATACTTTCAAATCTCGGTGGAGGGAAGCCTTTGTTTGTGCTTGGGTTTTTCTTTGTTCTCTCAGGGATCTAAGAGGGACCAGACAGGTATACAGACTCTCCAATCTTCTGTTCAATTTAGTAAGTACCAATTAGAAAGGCGGTTTAGTCTTTGTTTGTTTTCTTTATTTGCAAATGTGTATTTTACTGGAAGGATTGTATCTCTGTTGCAACTTGTATTTGTACTAGGGGTAGGATTCTCCCTGGTGTCTATAAGCTGAAAGACCCTGTAACATTTTCCATCTTGATTTTACAGAGACAATTTTTACTTTTTTCTTTCTTTCTTTTATTAAAAGTTTTCCTTTTTAAGAACCTGATTGTTTTTTTATTCTTGTGTGAGACCCAAGGGGAGGGAGTCTGCACTCACCAGGGAATTGGTGGGAGAAAGGAGAGAAGGGGGGAGGAAAAGCCTGATTTCTCTCTGTGTTAGAATTACTGTCTCTCTCTCAGGGAGAGTCTGGGGGGAAGGTGGATTCCCTCTCTGTTTTAAGATTCAAGGAGTTGAATCACAGCAATCTCCTAGTGTAACCCAGGGAAGGGAGGATCTGGGAGGAAGAAAGGAGGGGAATGGTTTATTTCCCTTTGTTTTGAGATCCAAGGGGTTTGGGTCTTGGAGTCCCCAGGGAAGGGTTTGGGGACCAGAAAGTGCCCCAAAACACTATATTTTTGGATGGTGGCAGCTCTACCATTTCTAAGCTAGTAATTAAGCTTAGGGGGTTTCATGCAGGTACCCCATCTTTTGGACGCTAAGGTTCAGAGTGGGTGTTCATACACCTTGACAGGGATGAATCAGGGTTGTACAGTGAAAGTGGCTGTTATCTGTAGGACCACTACTTCCTTTGTTGCAGAAGTTGGGAGGTGTATAGTGAATGATGCAGGAGACTGCAGGAAGAAGAAAAGATGGTTTCATTGTTACAGCAGTTGAATGCCACCCTGGAGACTTGGATTTACCCTTTCTTTGCCACCAAGTTCCTATGTGATGCTGGGCAAGTCACTTACACCAAACATTTCACAAGTAATCACTTTTTCCTGTAATCAAAAACTTAATCAAGACCATAGTATAGTTTATCATTGTAAATGTTCCATAAGAAACAATCTGCCCCACATTTCCACATTCAGATTACAGCTGGCATGGGTTGTTCCACAGTAAAATCCATCCTGGAATTCCACAGTTAAACCAACAAAATATTCTGTTCTACATGTGAAGTAAGTCTGTTCATGACCGCAATGACGAACGGAAGCATTTAAAAAAGGTTTTGCTTCTAATACAGTCAAAAAAGCTGATATAAAAAGAGTGGCACAAAATCATTTGCAGTATATAAGTCTTACAAGATCTACAAAACACATGACCTATGCAACATATTCTTGAGTGCCATGCACTGACACCTTAACTGTCTACGCACATACATTTTCAGACTTCTTGAGAGAGAGTATTGTATCTGTATCTCATGGTGCATCAGCACTCCAAAATGTTATATTTGATGTCCAATACCAATGATAGCAACTGTGAAAGTGCTCGTATATACAGGTCTCAGGCGTTTAAGATAGAGTGTCAAAGGGTGCAGAAGAAGCAGCAGCAGAAACTGCCTGGTATATTGCACTAGATTTGCAGAGAAGAGAGGAAAAAGCTACAACAAGCAACAGGATTAACATAGCATTAGATTTGATGGCACCAAGGAATGAAAAACAAAATTGCTGTTTATTTTGTTCCAAATATAATCTTCTTCCTCTTCTTTGAATCCATCTGTTCATTTTTTAAAATAATTAGACTCTTCCAAAATAATACAGGATTTCTGTCAGCTGCGAACATTTCAAAATTCTGACATTGGCACTTTGTTGATTTTCACTGTATGAAATATGTAAAACGTTATGTTTTTACCTACTGTACTAGAAAAAACTTAAATGACACTAAACTGAAACAAGCAGTAATGTAAAGCTCAGTATCAGCAGCACCAATTAACATACCATAGCATTAGGGTTACCTGACAAAATGAGGTGACACCACATTGGGACTGATATTTCTCACTGCCCTGCAGCTTGTGCTGCCATTCACACAATGCTTCCAATTCCAAATATTATTTATATATTAGTCAGCCCTTAAAAAAACAAGATTGGTTTAAAATTATGAGATTTAAAACAATTTGGGGGTCTTTATTTGCTTTTTGAGTCATTAGAGTACGTTTGGGTGACATTTTCAAGTTTTCCTTAACAAATATAAGAGGCAGAAAACTTTTTAAATCACATGATTCCAGGTGCTAGGACTTTAAGTAAAGATGGGATATTGTGAAAAAATAGCAAGAATGGGCAACACAGTTTACATCTGTGCCAAGTGGAGATAAATCACTGATCTGACAGCTCAATATTCAGTGTACTGGGTAATGCAGGCCCATTTTCTTGAAAATCTAGCAATCCTTTAATATAGCCAGAGCCCTCACACAAAAGTCTCTGTCTGCCCTGGAGTTATCTCCAGGCACCAAGAATACTTTTTCTGTTCACTCTCCATTCCCTTTCTAACCCACTCTGCAATATTCCTGAGGGAAAACACCACCATCACAGTATAATTTAAAAAAATCTTTTCTCTATAAATGAATTTACACATGGTGTCCATTTTTACCCAGGCTTTTGGTATAGCATAGCAAGGAACAGTATGGATAATAGGGATAGTCTGATATTATATCTCTGGATGGCTAACTTTTATATCTAGTTCTTGCAGCAGCTGCATTTTTTCATGCCATGGTATTTTCAAACCTATGCAAGATGCATGTTGGGCCAAGGAAAGATGCTTTCCCTCCCCTCACCAGCATTATAAATCTAACCCTTCTACCAGTCAGAGTCAGCAGCAACAACAGCTGGGTTCAGTATATAGGGGTTCTTTTTCAACAGTACAACACAAAACTGGCTCAAGCCCCCAGCCAGTGACCTGGACAATTACACACCACCTCCTGGGCACCTGTAAGAGGCAAGACTTCCCCTCTCGCAAGCAGAGAGTCTGGGGGCAGGTCTACGCTTCGGGGCTAAGTCAAACTAAGTTACTCAACTCCAGCTAATAAATGCAGCTGGAGTCGACGTACCTCACATCAACTTATTGCGATGTCTACAACGTGCCGGGTTGCTGGGAGAAACTCCCAACTTGCCTTATGCTTCTTTTTCCAGTGGAATACCGGAGTTGACAGGAGAGCAAATCAGTGGTCGATTTAGTGGATCTTCACTAGACCCGTTAAATTGACCCCAGTGGATCAACAGCAGAGCGTTGATCACCCGGTAAGTGGAGACAAGCCCTGAGTGTAGCAAAAAAATTTTTAATAAAAGGAGGGAAGTAACTCAACATTAATTTGGGAAACCACCACAAATAGGTCTCAAATAAACCATAAGCAAAAGACCCACCCCCAAGTAAGTTGTGCAGTGTCCTTTTCCCCTCAGGTTCTTAAGTCCAGCAACCCAAAAGTCTCTTCAATGTACCCGCCCCTTCTCTGCTCCGCACTCAGTTGCTGTCCTTGGACAGTGCAGACACAGAGTTCAGAGGCGCATCTGCAGAGTTCATCTCCCACCCTGGGTGGAGGGGGTGTAAGGCAGCACCTTACTCACTCTCTTGCTCAGGTACTCGCTCGCCTTCTCTCTCTGCTCTGCTCTGGCCCTCTCCACCAGCCGCCCTGCTGGCTGCTTGCTGAGATGTCCTTAGTGCCCAACACTTAGCACTGCTCTCAGTGATTCCAGCGGTTAGTGGGGGAGCTTCAGATTCACTGTCCCAAAGCGGAGCTAATACTCAGATCTAGCTATCAGTAATTTTAGCTCTGCAGTATGTAACAAGACACTCAGTCGAGTCTAAATTAGCTCTATTATTACACAGTGTAGAAAGGAAAGGTAAAATGGTGTCTGGGGTCCTTACACAGGGCCCACACCACCAGGCACAAGTACCTGTCCCCACCCTCTCTCAACTCACTGGGCTTTGGAACCCATGTCTCTTGCTGAGCAAGTGCCCTTCAGTTGAGGGTGAGTCCTCCACTGGGTTATGCCAAGCGCAGTTCTGCTGTCCTCTGTTCACACAACAAGGATAACAACGCTTTATTACTTCTGCTCCAATAGCAAGGAGACTTCGGATCCAAAACCAGCCAAAAGCAATTATTTGGGCAAGCAACCCCATCATGCTGACCATGTAGGCAGGGTGGATGTGCCCATGCAAATAAGATCAGCTCCTGAAGTCATCTTCCACAGTCCATCACTAGATGTCAACGGAGAGCTCATTCAGTCTCTACTTACATATAAATCAAAACAACTAAACAGCATATAGGTGCCTCATATTTTTTTTAAAAGGTAACATCACTGGTTCTATGGTATCTTATTATGGTATAAGATTTTCTCAAATCCCTACCATTTTTTTTCTGCAAAACATAAGACCACACAACCACCAAGGATTAGACTTACTGTCCTATAATGAGATTCAACTGAAAGCCTTATTTTAAGATCCGCCTGCATCAATTCATTTTACAGTTGCACTCTGATGATCACTGAATTCTGCAGAACAAACCAGAGGACGCAAGAGCTACAGGAAAGAGAAAACCCTCTTCTGAAAATATCCTGCTAATGGTTCCTGAGGTAAAACTACGACCAAGGAAAGTGGAGGTGGAGGTGGAGGCAAAGCTCTTTTGATAGTTCATGTATTTTAGTAAATGTATTTGTTCAGACAGTTGATTATTGTATCACAATGAAAGAGTACAATGGGTTAAGGGTTAAAGGATGCATATACAATGCTAACACTGGCATTGCCTGACTTTTGAGTGCTTAGCAGCAGCAACAACCTCTGATTTTTTTAATTTAATTATATAGAGAGAGTCTAAGTACAGAATTTATTAGGAATTTTGATATATGCAAACACTAGTATCTTAATTTCTATTTTGCTTGACTGCATCTTGAATAGAAATAAAAGATTCAAACAAATTATCATTTCACGATATTTAATTGACTATAAGTATTTCAGCAATCTGTTTATTGAACAACTTTTATCTTTACGCTACATTTTCTGTCTCTCTGAAATTAATTACTAATCACGATACATTGGTAAAGAGAATAGTCTGGGGTAAGGAAAATGCTACTGAATTTTATTATTGGGACCAATTCAGCTCTTTTTCATGTTAGCAGTCTCACTACCTTCATATGAGTAATGGCTCAAACTGCAGCCTCAAATGTTTTGTTTAGGTCACATTTTATCAATTTCTGGTGGCTTACAATAAGGAAAAAGTATATACCTAAGCAAATCCCCTTTTAGCTTATTAAAACCATGCCCTAGCACATCCCTATAAACCCTATCACAGTACGGTATAAAGCTTATCAATTCGCCTGCTCCTGTTATGCGGATTTGAAGAGACATATGTGCTGGAGCAACAGTAAATCCACTTTGATGAAAAGCTTGTTTCTTTCCAGCAAATTGTGATTCTAACTTTGTTGTAAATCTCATTTCTACCAGTTTGCTGCTGCCTTTAGCTGTATTGAACCTGTCTGTTGGTAAAATGGAAGACGTCCCTCCTTATTGAAATCACAAAATGACTCATACAGTGAA
This sequence comes from Gopherus evgoodei, assembly GCF_007399415.2. NCBI lineage: Eukaryota > Metazoa > Chordata > Testudines > Testudinidae > Gopherus > Gopherus evgoodei. The sequence continues at coordinate 19,778,766 of NC_044327.1, read as the reverse complement.
CCACTGAAAGGTGTGAAGAGCTTTGTTTTGCTGATTGAAATTGTTCCTTAAATATTAGTGACAAGCTCACCTTAATAAAAAACACTCAAACTCCAGATCGTTTGGTTCTCTGGGTAAAATAAATTAAAAAAAGAGAGTGAGTTTGCCCAAACATTTCAACATACCAGTTCAAGACTGGTACATGTAATCATACAGTTTTCTTAAAAGTAACATTACTAAAACCACCTTTAAATCTTTAGTTGCATACAATTCTACCTCCTATTGTTACACAATAAGTTGCTTATATACATCAAAGTACAACTGGTTAAAATTTTTATTTGAAATATTTGTTTCTATAGCACAGATTTTCTTATAAATTAAAAATGAAAAAAATATTTATGTACTCTTTGGGGTTTTTTCTCCCCCTCATTTCTCTTCCTTCTCTTGCTTCTTCCCTTTTCACGTTAGCCACTGAAAAGGGGGGGGGGGAGGGAAGGGACTGAAAACTTTTGGTTTTCAAAACTAAAACAATTTTTTTTAATTTTGTTGTTGAAAATCAGAAATTATCAACAAAATTTTACTTCATAAATGGAAAAATTTTCAACAAGATCTTCAATTATCTAAAAATCAAAAGAGAGTCTACAAAAAGTGGAAACTAGGTCAAATTACAAAACATGATTATTAACAAATAACACAAGTATGTAGGGAGAAAATTAGAAAGGCCCAAGGCACAAAAATCAAACTAGCTAGAGACATAAAGGGTAACAAGAAAATTTTCTGCAAATATATTAGAAGCAAGAGGAAGACCAAGGACAGAGTAGGCTTGATACTTGGGGGAAGAGGGAAGGGGAGGAGGGGGGGATAACAGAAAATGTGGAAACGGCAGAAATCCTTAATGACTTCTTTGTTTTGGTTTTCACCAAGGTTGGTGGTAATTGGATGTCTAACATAGTGAATGTCAGTGAAAATGATGTAGGATCAGAGGCTAAAAAAGGAAAAGACCAAGTTGACAATTACATAGACAAGTTAGATGTCTTCAAATCAACAGGGCCTGATGAAATGCATCCTAGAATACTTAAGGAGCTGACTGAGGAGATATCTGAGCCATTAGCAACTATCTTTGAATAGTCATGGAAGATGGGAAACATTCCAGAAGACTAGAAAAGGGCAAATATAGTGCCAATCTATACAAAAGGAAATAAGGACAACCAAGAGAATTACAGACCAGCCAAGCTTATCTTCTGTACCCGGAAAGATAATGGAGCAAATAATTAAGCAATCAATTTGCAAACATCTAGAAAATAATAAGGTGATAAATAACAGTCAGCATATCAAACAAAGAACAAAGCATATCAAACCAACATGATAGCTTTCTTTGACAGGGTAATAAGCCTTGTGGATGGGGGGATGCAGTAGATGTAGTATATCTTAACTTTAGTAGGGCTTTTGATACTGTCTCGTATGGCCATCTCATAAACAAACTAGAGAAATGCAACCTAGATGGAGCTTCTATAAGGTGGGGGAAAAACTGTTTGTAAAACAGTTCCCAGAGAGTAGTTATCAGTGGTTCACAGTCATGCTGGAAGGGCATAACGAGTGGGGTCCTGCAGGGATCAGTTCTGGGTCCGGTTCTGTTCAATATCTTCATCAAAGACTTAGATAATGGTATAGAGAGTACTTATAAAGTCTGCGAAAGATACCAAGCTGGGGCAGGTTGCAAGTGCTTTGGAGAATAGGATTATCATTCAAAATGATCTGGACAAACTGGAGAAACAGTCTGTAGTAAATAGGATGAAATTCAATAAGGACAAGTGCAAAGTACTCCACTTAGGAAGGAACAATTAGTTGCACACATACAAAATGGGAATGACTGCCTAGGAAGGAATACTGTGGAAAGGGATCGGGGGTCATAGTGGATCACAAGCTAAATATGAGTCAATAGTGTAATGCTGTCACAAAAAAAGCAAACATCATTTTGGGATGTAATAGAAGGAGTGCTGTAAGCAAGACGCAAGAAGTAATTCTTCCGCTCTACTCAGGGTCGGCTCTAGCCATTTTGCTGCCCCAAGCATGGCAGCACACCGTGGGGAGCGGTCTGCCGCTCGCTGGTCCCACGGTTCCAGTGGACCTCCCGCAGGCGTGCCTGCGGAGGATCCACTGGTCCTGCGGCTCCGGTGGACCTCCTGCAGGCGTGCCTAATTTTAGGCACCCAAAATTTGAGGCAAGCAAAACTCATTGGTCACTTTTGAAAATCTTAGCCCAAACGCCAAGCACTGATATGTAAAAGTGACTGGTCGGAGCCTAGGTTTTCTGCCTACAAACTAGCATTACAAAACAAGAGAGAGATATGATACCAAATGAACTGGTAGAAAAAGGAACCACATAAGCGATTTCCCTTGGATATCTGTAGAATGCAAATTTGAGAGTATTAAATAAATTATACATATGTGTAATATAACATTAAAGTAGTGCCTTTGCACTGGTTTTTCTTGGACCACTCTTTCAGGGTCAGTGGCAACTATTGAGTGTTTTATCAGTTGTAACCCCAACAGTCAAATACAAGTGTAAATTTGAGGCTCTGCAATAACATATGTGACCCTGTATGCCACACAGATGTTAACCAGTGGCTGCAAATATGGTGCGTTCCACAGACAAGGATCTCCAGAAATCAACAATGACAAGAAACAGAAGAATCAAGTACCTAAGGTGATCTTAGAAGGAGGAGTAATAAGAGTGAAAGAGGAGAGAGCAGAATTACATTTCTATTTTTTATTAAATCTCTTTTTGCCCTGCAGTGAATAGTTTTAATGGTCAAATTTCAGTATTGTATCTGGTGCATATGGAGATAACACATTACAGTATTCCCCAGGGCTGCTGGCTGAGAAATACTGAAATTCAATAATCATCACTAGAGGAGTGACAAAATTAAAATAAAGGTAAATACATAGGTAACAGAGCAATTGGATTGACTCTCTCTATAGCCTGTGAATAAGAGGGGTGAGAAGGTGGAGCCCTGCATCACCCCACATTAGTGATTTCAGTGCTGAAGAGCAATTGACAGGCAGGCAACTCAGCAGTGTCTCTTGAGTCTTGGTAATAAAGACAGTAGCTGGATTATGATTTTCCCATGGCCCACAGTCTTCAGCAACAGAACCCATTGTAACAGTCATCTTAAAAGTCCGTAAGACTACTCATGTGTTTAAAGCTAAGCTCAGTTACATGTTTCACAGTGCTCAGCATCTTTCGGGATCAAACTCTGATTTTACTGTGAGAGACCTTCCTCTAATCCAGACCTGAGGATTTTCTGGAAGTGAACTGCTGGCTAGATAAGTGGTGCAGGGTTTTGGTTTTGTGAAACATTGGTCGACCTTCTATAAGGAGAGAGGGCCGTATAATTTAGATGGCCTTCACCTCAGGAGAAGGGGAGCTAAAATGCTCAGGAACAGGCTGGCTAGCATACTCATGAGGGTATTAAACTAATAACAGAAGGGGAGTGTAAAACCAGGGAAGATATGAGCACTCATTTAGAACAAAATTGAGATATTAAGAATAAAATTAACCTAGGAACCAAAGGACATGAAGAGAAAAAATTCTGTAATAGCCTATACACCAATGCTAGGACTCTGGACAACAAACAAGAGGAACTGGAATTGCTCATTTATGAGCATACATTTGATCTAGTTGGTATTACTGAAAGCCAGTGGGATGAGCCGCATGACTGGAATATTAACATCAATGGTTATACTCTATTTAGGAAGTATTGAGTAGACAAAAGGTGGAAGGAGGGGCATTCTGTCAAAAATGGCATTATTTGTTTCTGAGTCACCGATAACTCAAAAGAAGATGATCCTGAATGTTTACGGATCAATGTCCTAACTGTTAAAACACAAGATAGGGTATTAATTGATGTCTGCCACAGACCACCAAATCACACTAGGGAACAGGATGACCAACTCCTTATGAACCTATCTAGAATGTGCAGGGAACAAAGGCTGCATGATCACAGAGGACTTCAGTGTGAACGATATATGCTGGAGGGTTCATGCAGCCAGCACTAAAATACTACTAGAAATTAAAAACATTACACATGACAATTTCTTAACTCAAAAAGCGATATATCAAGCATAGGCGAAATCCACATTAGGCCTCTTCTTGACAGCTAAAGAGGAACTGATAACAGAACTAAAAGTTACTGATACCTTAGGTACAGGCAATCATGGCTTAATGACATTTATAACGTGCAAACAGAATCAAGTCCAGATAAGTAATACGCAGGCTTGCTACTTTAAAAGGGCCAGTTTCAGAGAGATGAAAACAGTTACAAGCCAATCAGCTGGGAGGAAGAGTTTAAATCAGAAAAATATGAATGATAATTGAGAACTAAGAACTCATTATTAGATGCCTCAAAAGCCATAATCCCACTATCGAAGAAGAAGCTTGTATTAGTTAAAGCCAACCTGGTGTAGAGGGGAAGTGAAGGTAGATATAAAAAAATATGTATATACATAACTGGAAGAAAGGGAGAGTTGATAGTAATGAATATAAATAAGCTAAGAACTGCAGAACACTGAAAAAGGAAGCAAAGGAACACAAAGAGAAATCTACGTCCAGCAGAGTTGAGAACAATAGTAAGAAGTATTTTAAAGTATATTAACAAAAAGAATACTGACCTTGATATTGATCTATTATTAAATAGAAATGGAATCATCATTAATCATAATAGAGAAAAGACAAAAGGGTTCAGTAAGTATTTCTGTTCTGTATTTAGGGGAAAAGACAGACGATATAGTCTCATCATATGTTAATGAAAACATTCTGTTCCCCTAGCATCTCGGGAGGCCAAAGAACAGTAGCTATTAAAAAGTAACACAAATAAAATCAGCCCATCCAGACAACTTGCATCCAAGAGTTTTTAAAGAGCTGAATGAGGAGTTTGCTGGATTATTCTTGTAAATTTACAGTAAGGGTATGGCTACATTTGGAATTTCAAAGCGCTGCCGCGGCATTGCTTTGAAGTGTGAGTGTAGTCAGAGCGGCAGCGCTGGGAGAGAGCTCTCCCAGCGCTGCATGTAAACCACATCCCTTACGGGTGTAGTGTGCAGCGCTGGGAGCTGCTGCCTTGATTATACTGATGCTTTACAGAGCTGTATCTTGCAGCGCTCAGGAGGGTGTTTTTTCACACCCCAGTTGCAGCGCTGTAAAGTGTGAGTGTAGCCAAGCCCTGAGTCTTTGAATACTGGGGAAGTTTGAGAAGACTGGAAGAAAGCCAATGTTGTGCCATATTTCAAAAAGGTAAATGAGATGACTTGGGTAATTATAGGCCTGTCAGTCTCACATCAATCCTGGACAAGACAATGGAGTGGCAGATACAGGACTCGATTAATAAAGAATTAAAGGAGCATAATGTAATTAGTGCCAATAACATGGGTTTATGGAAAATAGATCTTGTCCAACTAACTTGATGATCTTTTTTTGATGAGATTACAAATTTGGTTGATAAAGGTAATAGTATTTGTGTAATATACATGAACTTCTTAAGGTGTTTGACATGGCACAGCATGACATTTTGATTAAAAAACAACAATATAAAATTAGCATGGCACACAATAAATGGATGAACTGATGGGTTTCAAAATGTAATTTTAAACAGGGATTCATCATCAAGAGGGAATGTTTCTAGTGGCCATCAGATCTCTTTGACTTTGGGATAAGACGTGGTATTAAAATAAACAAACAACAATTAAAAATTAACTAGAGCAATCTAACAACGTAAGAGTGGAAGTCCCACAAACACTGCAAACAGTCTGAAAATCTGACCACATATATGGTCTTCCCTGTCTCATTTATGTAAAATTATATTTGGATTAGCTTCCAACTGCATGCCATTAAGAAGTCATACAAATGATCAATGAACTGTTTAAAAGTCCTCACAATGATAATAAAACTACATAAACATACCACATTAGTAATTTTCATTAATATACACATTTTTATATTAAGGCTACTCTTTAAATACATGAATTTTTGAGACATGACTATAAAAGCTGATATTTTAAACACCAGCTTTTATTACAGTTGGTTTAGTGGACAGAGCAGAGAACTTGGAAGCAGCAGAGTCCAACTTCATTAACTTGATTTGAGTTGCTTTCACACCAGGGCTAAATTTAGCCCCTGGTAACTCTTCCCAGCCATGTCATAGACTTGCCATATAATATTGGGAAAGTCACTCAACCTCCCTGTTGGATGAATTACTTTTTGTCCATTCTACAGAGTGGTGTGGAGTTCAATTAAATGCTTGCAAAGCGCTTTGAGAGTCTCATATGAAAGGCACGTTTCGCATGCTATTTACAACATAATGCAACAGCATGACAATGCAATACTTACAATATTTAGAAATTATAATATTAAAGAGGAAGGACAGTCCTTCCGTTCTGTAAACTAGGGATAATATTTCTTCCCCCCTCTTTCTTCACCTGTCTTGTCTTTTTAAATTAAATATATATTAAGGGGACAACTGAGCACAATAAGACCACAACCTCAGGATGCGATCATAGTGAAATGACAAACAATAATTGTGATGTAATAGTCACTGAGAGGTATGCAGATTATGGTGCTATTTGTCAAATTTGCAAAGTAACCATGTTTATTTCAAGGTTTACTTCAATAACTAGATTCAAAATCACAAGTGATTTACTTAATAAATTAAGCTAGTACTGTGTTCAATTAATGTATCTAAATATGGATTAAAGACACTGACGATTTATGGTCTTGTCAACACCATGGGATGGTGGGACTTCTATTCCAGAGGGACAGATAGGAATTAAAGGCTGTCACCAGAAGGCATACTGGGAAGGGGACAGATTATATAGACTACTTTTTTCATGTGCATACTTATGGATCTTTCATTCATAGGCAAAGAACTGTACAGATCAGGATTCTTTATTAAAGGGTCTTGGAGAGAGCCTTGATGCCTACAAAGAAGAAACTCTGGCAAGGGGAAATTTGGGCTGTATAGCTGCCATGACTTCTGAGAAGGTCCTGGAGGAAGGAACCGCAGGGCAGAGAAGTTTGGCTATTTGAACATTTGTATTTTTTTTTGGGGGGGGGAAGAGGCCTATTTTGTCTTTCAAGCAGAGACAGACAAGCTATAAAGACTCTAGTCAAGAGAGGAACCCTGAGGCAGGGGAGCATAAACTGAGAAAAGGAGAAACTGGGGAAAAGACAAAGAAACAGAGAGGCCTTGAGTCTCAGATTGGGTGTCTGCTTCCTTTTCAGAGCACCAGGCCAGAGCTCACCCCAACTTCCCATATCTAAGTAGGAGAGTATCCTTCCCAAAGAGCATACTTTTGAAACATTAACTTTTATTACTATGAAAGTGCCTTGACTTTTAAACTCATACCATGCAACATTAATGTGGCTTTATGTGCCAAATTGATTCCAGATGTAAACCCACTAAAGTTCATGGAGTTACACCAGGGATATGTTTGCCCCTCTGGCTATTCCACAAATAGGCTCAAACACATGTATCCAAAGCAAAGTTTTGGCTCCTCCAACCCTTTTAAAAAAAACAAAAACAAAAAAACACTTTGCCATGTGTCAGTATTCATGTAACTTGTCTCTCCCAACTCCAGTTAACCAAAGACTCATGTGTACTAAGGCTAGATAGTTTCCTTGTGATGTGATGTCTGCACCAACATTTTGTAGGGAGTTCACCATTGCAACTTATTGTTTCTTTGCCCTGGAACTAGTGGACTTGGAGAGCTCACAGCCTTTGCCAGCACAGCTCATAAGCCCCACAAACATTTCTGTGTCAACTTGGAGCCAGATGAGGAGGAACATTGCCTCTAGCCACATTGCACACAAAGGTCAGGGGAAAACTGCAAAATCTGTGTGGAAGGGAACACTGGGAATACTCCTCCCTCCCCAAGAGCACACATCCTCCCCAAAGCCAAGTGGGCAGGAGACAACCACTTACGAGGTGGAGAAGGCTGCCTCGTCTTTTATTCCATGGAGCTGAGGGGAGGATGCTGTCTTCTTGAGGTAAATCCCTCCCTTAATTTCACATGGGCAGCGTCTTAAACTTTAGGCTGTGCCTAAGTAGCGTAATTTAGCTCTTAACTAGCCAAACACTGCATTATACACTTGCTATACATCTAGCTCATCTTCTGCTTTGTTTTCCACTGTTCATTTACATGCCATCTACTCCTCTCTTCTTATCTACTTCAGTTGCTTGTTAAAGAGACAAAAAACTTTAAAACATAATTCACTTGCTTTATAATATGATTCACATTTTAGTTTTAGCTCTTTCGCTCTGTTCCTGCTACTGCCTTCTTTTTATCTAAGAGATTTTTGGCTTTTTTTGCCACGGCTGGTGATTGGGCCTTTAAAATGATACTGCAGTTTTCTAGCAATGGACTTGTTTCCAAAAGGTGTTTAGTGTTCTCAACTCCCATTCAAGCCAGCAGGAAATGAGGGCACTCAGTACTTGCAGGATTGGGCCCAACATGAGGTACACAGACATAACCAAACCCCTACCGCTCCTCCGTTTTCCACAGAATGTTTTCAAGACTTGAATTTTACCGCTATGTAAGAATTACTGGCTTTGTCCCTCTCTGACCCGGAACCTTGTCATTCCTTCACACAGACTGTTTACTGCTACTCGCTGTTCAAAAGCACTTAAGACTTCACACCTCTACCTTGCACCTACATGGAGCCAGCAGCAGCTATGATTATTACAGATGTACAGGTTTATAGTAAGTCACGAGGATTTAAGTATTCATGACACACACTCATGTGCTAATGCTGCCACCATCCACACAACAAATCCACTTCCTAAACACTAGAGTGCAAATAAGTAATAGTCACATAAGCATTACCTTATAGTGGAAACCTGCTGGCCACTATACTTACCTACATGCCTCCAGCTTTCATCCAGACCACATCAGATGACCCATTGTCTACAGCAAAGCCCTAAGACACAACTGCATTTTCTCCAATCCCTCAGACAGAGACAAACACCTACAGGGTCTCTATCAAGCATTCTTAAAACTACAGTACTCATCTGGTGAAGTGAAGAAACAGATTGACAGAGACAGAAGGGTATCCAGAAGTCACCTGCTACAGGACAGGCCCAGCAAAGAAAGTAACAGAATGTCACTAGCCGTCACCTACAGCCCCCAACTAAAATCTCTCCAGTGCATCATCAACGATCTACAATCGATCCTGGAGGATGATCTCTCACTCTCACAGAACTTGAGACAGGCCAGTCCTCGCTTACAGACAGCTCCCCAACCTGAAGCGAATACTCACCTGCAACTACACACCACACAACCAAAACAACAACCTTGGAACCAAACCCTGCTACAAACCCTGGTGCCAGCTCTGTCCACGTATCTATTCAAGGGACACCATCATAGGACCATCAGCCACACAGTCTGGGGTTGTTCACCTGCATATCTACGAATGTGATATGTGCCAGCAATGCCCCTCTGCCATGTACACTGGCCAAACCAGACAGTCTCTACACAAAAGAATAAATGGACAGTAGGAGAACACTTCAGTCTCTCTGGTCACTCAATAACAGACCTAAAAGTCACAATTCTTCAACAAAAAAAAAAAGCTTCAAAAATAGACTACAAAGTGAAACTGCAGAACTGGAATTAATTTGCAAACTGGATCCCATCAGATTGGGCCTGAATAAAGGCTGGGAGTGGTTGAATCATTACAAAACCTAAACCTAAATTTCCCCAATACTAATTTCTCCCTACTGTTACTCACACCTTCTTCTCAACTGTCTGTAATGGGCCACTCGCTTACCACTTCAAAAGTCATTTTTCATCCCTCGGTATCCCGCTGTTAATTGATTTATCTTGTTAGACTTACCTCACACTTGGTAAAGCAACCCCCATCCTTTCATGTATTTACACCTGCTCCTGTATTTTTCACTTCATATATCTGATGAAGTGGACTCTAGCCCACGAAAGCTTATGCCCAAATAAATGTGTTAGTCTCTAAAGTGCCACAAGGACTCCTCGTTTTCACCATCATAACAATACCCGCACTCATAAATTTGTCCAGCTCACAACTTCTGTTGAGAGGTTAGAAACCTTTTTCTTATTTCCAGCCTCAATTTGTTATTGATAAGTTAATACCCATTTGTTTTTGTGCTTTGTCCTTTAGCGTAAATAATTCTTAGGCCTTGTCTACACCACAAAGTTGCAGCGCTGGTGAGGGAGTTATAGCGCTGCAACTTAGGAGGTGTACACATCTGCAGGGCATCACCAGCGCTGCAACTCCCTGTTTGCAGCGCTGGCCGTACACCCGTTGAAACTCGGGTGTAGAGGATCCAGCGCTGGTGATCCAGCGCTGGTCATCAGGTGTAAACACTCACCAGCGTTTTTCTTGACCTCCGTGAAATAAACAGGTATCCCAGCATACCAGAGGAAGCCTCTCTGGTAATCAAGCAGGTCTCCTTCCCCGCGGTTTGCAAGGGGGGATCGGGGAACGTGAGAGCAAACCGCGGGGAAGCAGGTCTCCTTCCCCGCGGTTTGCTCTCGCGTTCCCCTAACCCCCGTGCAAGCAGATCTCCTTCCCCGCGGTTTGCAGGGGGGTTCAGGGAATGCGACAGCACACTGCGGGGAAGGAGATCTGCTTGCACGGGGGTTCAAAAAACACCGGAGCAAACCGCTGGGAAGGAGACCTGCTTGCAGGGGGGTTCAAAAAACACCGGAGCAAACCGCTGGGAAGAAGGAGACCTGCTTGCACGGGGAACACCGGAGCAAACCGCTGGGAAGGAGACCTGCTTGCAGGGGGGTTCGGGGAACACCGGAGCAAACCGCTGGGAAGGAGACCTGCTTGCACGGGGGTTCGGGGAACGCGAGAACAAACTGCGGGGAAGGAGACCTGCTTGGGGGGAGGGTGTTCGGGGAACACTGGAGCAAACCGCGGGGAAGGAGACCTGCTTGGGGGGAGGGTGTTCGGGGAACACTGGAGCAAACCGCGGGGAAGGAGACCTGCTTCCCCGCGGTTTGCTCTTGCGTTCCCCTAACCCCCCTTGAAGCCGCCCAACAGCGCTGCAGTGTGGCCACATCTAACACCACCTGCAGCGCTGGTTGCTGTAAGTGTGACCACTCTACAGCGCTTGGTCCTATACAGCTGTACTAATACAGCTCTAACAACCAGCACTGCAAAATTGTAGATGCAGACATACCCTTACATTCTTAACTCTTCTTCCCTTAACTATTTATACCCTGGTGTATTTATGAAGAATAATCGCATCCCTTCCTCACTCTACTTTTTGCATGACTAAACAAGTCAAGCTTTTCCAGTCTGCTCTCATAAGATAGGCCCTCCATGCCCCTGATCATCCTAGTAGCTCATCTCTGCACATATTCCAGCTTGGATTCATCTTTCTTGAACAGGGGTAATGAGAATTTGACACAATATTCCAAATGAGGTCTTACCAGTATCTTGCACAACAGCATTAATATTTTGCTATTGCTCCTGAAAATGCCTGACCTGATACATCTTAGGACCGCATTTGCCTTTTTCACAACTTCTTCACATTGTCACATGCAATTGTATGTGAAACATTTATTTTGAAAGGCAGTGGATCAGATCCAAACACACTGAACATCTAATGGCTGACACAATATGAATTCTGTGGCCTAAGCCCATCTGTGCTCATGTTATTTTATATCTAATGATTCTTTTGGTGCCTGGCTGCAATGTGCTGCAACAAACATGATGGCAGTTACAAAAGAAAAACGATCAGACTCTTAATTGAACAAACACAGAGCTGTTGGTGACACCAATTAATAAGCGTCACTAGACAATTTTACCAACTATGGACTACAAAAGCAAACACATGATCTAACTGATCGTGTGCAGGGCAGAGTGCACACACTCTATGCAGTAGTTGACAGAGAAAGCGTTAACCCCCTCTTCCCAAGAAGCTGAAATTCTATAGACACATGCCCCCAAAGCAGGCACTTCCTGGGATCAAGCCAAGATGGGAGTAGGGTTGCCACAATGGAAATAAGGCTCTCCACTATAGGAAATTGGGTCACACTCAGGCTCAAGAGCCTGATGCTGCAACATGCTCAGAGCCTCCTGAGAGATGCTCAGTGCCCTCAGCTCTTTTATGCACCAAAGACTATGAGGTGAATAATCGTGCGCTATAAGACTGACATGCTGTGATAACACTTCACTAAGTCTTTACTTGTGGGAAATGGGAAAACTTTCCTCCCAACTCTCTGATAAGAAAGGGAAGGTCCAAGAGGGTAACACAGTGGCCATCATTATAAAAATCAACCAAAATTTCCCATATAATGATATGAGATTCCATAGTATTTTTATTTTTATTTTTTTGTAGCTATAAGAGTAAATACAGTACAAGAGATCAGCGACCACGGTGTAGTAACTCTTGGTAAAATATTGACCTTGTAAATGTTAACTAAGAAAGAGAGAAAATAGGGGGGAGGAGGAGTGTTGGGGAAAAGAGTTAATGAGAGTGACAGTAATGTGAGAAGACAGAAATATGCAATATGAGATGGAAGAGATACATAAATCATTTGATTAGAGCAGGTGATTTCTGCTTTTCCATTAACAATTAACTAGAAGAACTAGGACAGAGAGTTCCCTACCAGTTCTTATAATGTTCATATCATGAGGAAGAAACTTCTTTGTGACAAAATGGGCAGATGGGTCTGTCATCTATGTCTATCTTCCATTTAATAGGTATAAAAGATCTTACAACAGAAGGAACCTTAGTTCTTACTTTTAATAAATGTATGGTAATAATCAGAGAACAATACCTTTTTAAAGTTACTTCAAAGGATAGAGGCAAGGCATAACAGTCAATAGCGGGGGATGACATTTTGAACCCATTCCTCACAAAAAAAGAAATATAAATCCTAGCGGAAGTGCAGCGGCACATGACTCCCCTCCTGCCATATGTCACCTCTGTTAAAGGAAATACTTTTATTTTTAAATTAACCTGAAGAGAATGGGTTCAAATAGATGATTATATATCAGTCTGTAAATGCAATAAAATTGAGCTTGTCCATCTAGTTTGTGATTGCATGCAAAAATTACCTCAGGATGATTAATGGCTGTAATAACTGTTTAACTGAAAAAATCATCATCATAGGGGAAAAAGACTAAATATATTCCAGAGCTTCACACTTAAAAAAGTTAGCTCTTTTCTTGCAATAGAATTTAGGATTATTTTCTGAGATGTGAAGTACAGATTCATAATTGAAGGTTTTATAATCTAAGAATTATATAACAAATTACAGCATCATTTTAAAAATATTTCTCATGAATTCTCTCATGTAACTTTAATATACAAGATATTGTAAACAACAAAACAAAATTAAAGAACTAAGATGTGATTAGATTCAAAGGCTTCATTCCTCTTTCACTTAGACCACTTTTACACCAGTGTGACTTATTTCCATGTAATTATAATACTCATGATTAAGTCTCTGCCCTATGCATTATATTCAGTATTGCGTTTGCACACATGCATGTGAGTACCGTGACTGACTTCAGTAAGGACTGGATCAGGCTGCTAGTCTCACACCACCTTAAATATGACCTCTGAATTTGGGCCCAGATTTTTAAAAGGTAGTTATGTGTTGCTCTACCCAAATTACTTAGACAGCTGAGGCCCATTTCAAAAGTGTTATAGGGGACTAAATCCCATTGACTCATTTAAAAAAGGGATTTAAGTATTTAAGAGCCAAAATCCCATAGACAGTCAATGGGATTTAGGCTCCTTAGTGCTTAAATCCCTTTTGAAATTATATATAGTCTCCCATATATTAGGTGCATTGGGACACTGACTAAACAATGCCTAATAGTTTTAAAAATCTGGGTATTAGCTTTGCAGTGCTGAGTGGAGGAATGCCTAAATACCTTAAACAATCTGGCCTTCTTTAACTCTGGTCTGGTCAGCTCTCCCAAACTAAATTTGCCTAACTCATCACATTGCCAGGAGAGATTTCTAATAAAATAACTCGCTGAAGAAAAACCACAGACTCCTCCACATTAGAGGCATTTTCTCCAATGGAACTACGTTGACTCCAATGGAATGACATCGATTTATAACAGCTATGGTTATAGTCACTGTCTCTCTTTTGCTTCAAGAATACTAGGATGTTTTCAACTGCAGTTATAACAGGAACACTTATTTTGTCTCTCTTTGGTGGAAGAGGAAGAAAGAAAGCATTGACAGTAAAATAATATCTACAAAATGGAATGGATACTTTAATCTGTAGAGGACATGCCTTGTAGTCATTTTTTTCCCTGGGTAAAAGTTGTTAATTACAACTTCCCACCTTAAACATTCAGCAGAGCAATCCCCTGCATTTGGTGCAGATGGAAAAATGTCTCACATCATATTAGAGTTTGACTGACTACTAGTAAATGAGGCAAAAAAAAGTCATTCTGGAAAGAATGAGGATTGGTATGACAAAGAAATCCTATTTCTTTGCATCGAGCTTAGAAAAAGTGTTCTTTCTGCTGAATCCAGAGCAATCAGAAGCAAATGTATCCTTAAATTCATAAGGGAACAAAGTCTTTAATAGTAAACCAGTATATCTAATTTAAACGAACTGAAAAAAGAAAAGATATATTAGGAAAAATATGGTCTCACAAATATGTGGCTACTTAATTTAACCTAAAGAAGTGCTTTGTATCTGAATCTAAAGAAGAGTGCACCCACAAAATGTTCTGTTAATATACATTTTAACATGACAGCCATTGAAAGATAGAAGAAAATAAGCATAATGGAACAGGTCTGTAACCACCCAGAATCAGAGATTGCCTGAAATGCCCACCCTGCTAGCAGGTGATGGTTCTGATGGGAAGTACTAAATGTCTTTTATTGACTCACTGAAGCAGATAGACCATTACCTCTCTTATATAGAAGAAAAATATGGATGGCTCTTTAAACGGAGAGGACATAGGGTTTGGGCTGAGCAGTTGTGAGAGGAACCCGTGGAACTGCCATGCCTAGGGAAAAGCTTGGGCTGGATTTTGTGCATCATTTAATTCCTTTTTGTCCATCAAGCCAATCTCCAGAACATGGCATATTCTGATCGACTGCCATATGTGTAGACTTTGGAGCAGAGTGAAGAAGCAAAAGGATAGCAGTGGCCTACTTTTCTGAACCAAAACACTGATTTGCAAATTTGATCTCTGCATCCTAAGAGATGTTACATGCCATTCTTTTTATTAAGCAAACAAAAAAGGCCTTCTAGCAACACAAAAGCAATATGACAAACACCCGAGAAATTACTCTCATTTTTTGTAAACAAATTGCATGAACTATCTATTCATTTCTCATGGAGGAAAAAACCAACAACACACAGTTTTCACAATTGTACTTTTAGGGCCTGATTATAAGAAGTTCTGAGTATTGTTAGTGCTTGCCTACTTTAAATGAGAGTTCTTCAGTAGAAATAGCAGACACACAGAACACCCCAGGATCTGGCCAGAGGCATCTTTAGGTTGATGAAAACCAGAAATGAAGAAAAGAACACTGCATCAGAAAATAAACGTGAGAGCCTATTTGTGCTGTGCATAAAGAACTATGTTCTGTCCAAGTATCAAGGGGCTGACTTGATTCAGCCTAATTAACTGTCTTTAAAAGTTAAATGAATCCTGGAGGAATACACAATGGTATTTTAGTCTCAACACAGAAGGTCAAGCCATGGTAGTAAACGTATTGTGCTTATATTACATAAATGCCTAGTTCATCCCTGCTGTCACTCCACTGAAATTACACCAGGGGCCAATGTACTTTTCCTTTTAATGCTCATTGGACAAGTTGGATTTGTAGCCTCAGAAGAATTTCAAACATTCCCTTATGAAAGAAAATCCAACCATTCAAAAATCTTAGGAGTGTCTAAGTGAGATATCAAAGAGTCCTATGGTACACACAACACAATACTAACCCAAGAACCAATCCCTGCAACAAACCTTGTTGCCAACTCTGTCCACATATCTACTCAAGGGACACCATCAAAGGACCTAACCACATCAGCCACACCATCAGGGACTCGTTCACCTGCACATATACCAATGTGATATATGCTATCATGTGCCAGCAATGCCCCTCTGCCAGGTACTTTGGCCAAACCGGACAGTCTCTATGCAATAAAATAAATGAACACAAATCAGACATCAAGAATTGTAACAGTCAAAAACCAGTACAAGAGAACTTCAGTCTCCCTGGACACTCAATAATAGACTTAAATGTGGCCATTCTTCAACAAAAAAACTTCAAAAACAGATTTCAACAAGAAACTACAGAACGGGAATTAATTTGCAAACTTCACACCATCAAATTAGTCCTGAATAAAGACTGGCAATGTCTGGGTCAGTACAAAAGATAATTTTCCCTCTGTTAATATTCACCCCTTCTTGTCAACTGTTGGGAATAGGCCACTTCCACCTTGATTGAATTGGCACCATTAGCACTGACCCCCAACTTGGTAAGGCAACTCCCATCTTTTCATGTGCTGTAATATATATACTTGCCTATCGTATTTTTTACTCCATGCATCTGAAAGCTTATGTCCAAATAAATCTGTTAGTCTCTAAGGTACCACAAGGACTCCACATTGTTTTTGCTGATACAGACTAACAGGGCTACCCCTCTGAAACTATTGAACATGGTTCTTAAATTATTGGGGGGGAGGGATAGCTCAGTGGTTTGAGCATTGGCCTGCTAAATCCAGGGTTGTGAGTTTAATCCTTGAGGGGTCCATTTAGGGATTGGTCCTGCTTTGAGCAGGGGGTTGGACTACATGATCTACTGAGGTCCCTTCCAACTCTAATGATCTATGATTTTGCTGTGCCATGGAGCACAAGTACATTGTTTTGTCCAATTTCCAAGGATTACCCTTAAAAACTTTCTAATTGCATTAGAAGATGCCTTACACATTATCTTGATGTCAGAATAGACAGCCTATTGCAACCAGTGAGTTTGGAGGGATGTAGGTATCATTATTTGTATTACAGTAGCTCCGAGAGGCCCCAACTCAGATGTTCACTAAAGCTGGAGGAAATTTTCAGACAAAACTCCTCACCACACACACTTAAAATGTAGATTGGGTTGATCAACATACATCACAAATGTGTGTCAAATTTGCTGAACTGTTTCAACCAAAAAGAGCCCAGGCTTTCATCTTTATTATTTTTTCAATAAAAATGCCATTTCGTGTAAAATATGACTTGTTTTATTTTTTAAATGCTTAAAAAAATCTAAAACAAAATTAAACTCTTTGGGTAGAAGTAAACAATTTTTTCCCCTGGTTTGGCCAGAGAAACAAAAAATCAATTGTTTGCGTAATTCAGATTGTGATTCCCATCATGGTAGGTGCTGAAAGAAACAGTTCCTGTCATGAAGGGCTTATAATCTAATTAGACAAGACAAAGGTTTGTTGAATTTACAGGATGGCAATGTTTCAGGTTGCCTTTGGCACTACAGTTTCACTGTAATTTATGAAATTAAGTTGTCTCCTATCTGCTTTAAAGTTATTCAAGTTAATTTGAACTCCTGAATCCAAATAATTTGTCATTACCTGCCTGTTGATGTTATTTGTATACAAAGCAGACAGAAGACAACTTAATTTTTATCAGGTACAACAAGTTGACGGAGTGGACAGATGTATGAAAACATGATTGTTCTTTGACAAAATGTTATAGAATTTAGGACCGTCTACTTATGTTGGGTCAAAAAGGGTAATTTTTCATTTGATTTAACCAAATAATTTCATTTATAGAAGAAATCATCTTTCAAAACCACTGCTCAAACTCAGTAATCAGTAGAGAGGGATCGAGTTGAATACTGACAGGTATTATTTCTATTGCAGTAGCACTGAGGAACCTCAGTCATGTATCAATACCCAATTGCTCTATGCACTGTACAAACATTACACACACACACACACACACACACACAGAGCTGTAATCTAAACAGGGCACTAATTCCACCAGAAAAAACATTCTGTTTCCCCCAATTCTCCCTTCAGTTTAAAAACATTGTCCTTTATTTACAAATTCATCATATATGGAGCCATGATTCGATTGCACATATAAAAATAACACCATGGCAACCTAAAACAGGAAGGAGGAAAAAGATACAGATGTGTCTCTAGGGGCCTGAACAGAACCAATGCAGTTTAATAGATCTAGTATGGAGGAAGAGGAGTGTTCCCAGACAACATTTTGGAAGACTATTCAGAATTAGTGGTATTGTTGAGGTAATACTTGGGACATGTTAGTTCCAGTCTTTAAAAATAGCTACATATTTTTGATGACTAGACTTCAGAGCTAGGTTAATGAAACCTAAGACATTGCATGCATGCCTGTCTTACTGATACAATAGTAAAGCATCCCAACTCAGGACTACACACTTTAGTTGAAAGGTACCAATCCTAATACAAAAGCTTAAAATATTCACAGATTTCAAAGCCAGAGGGGACCACTGTGATCATCTAGTTTGATTTCTTCTCTAACACAAAACATAGAACTGCCCCAGAATAATTCCTAGACCATATGTTTTTGAAAATCCATCTAATCTTGACTGAAAAAATTGTCAATGATGGAGATTCCGCCATGACCCTTGGTAAATTATTCCAATGGTTAACTACTCTCACCATTAAAATTTGCACCTTATTTCCAGTCTAGCTTCAACTTCTAGACATTGGATCTTATAATTATATAAAATATAAATTGATCTTCATAGAGCGTAACGGTTCTGCTTTTCCTTGTAAAACACAATAGCATAGTTCATCTGCTTCACAGCTGCAGAGAGCGGGGCTGTGTGACAAATTGTTACAACTCCGGGCTTCCTGATTCTTATGGCACCTCGAGCCCTGGCGTTGGTTAGAGAAGCTTGGGTAGGGTTACCAGATAGCAACTGTGGAAAAACGGGACAGGGGGTGGGGGGTCATAGGTGCCTATATAAGAAAAAGTCCCCAAAAATGGGACTTTCCCTTTAAAAATGGAACACCTGATCACCTTAAGCTTGAGGCTGTACTGTCTTTTACCAGTTAGGACTGTATACAGTTGAGCATAGCTAGAGCAAAGTATACTTCAGTCATACCTTCTGCCTGCCCTGACATGGGCCCCTCAAAGCACCCACATGCCACAACCTAGTAGGATGAGTGGTGCAATGGTCAATGACATATTTTCTGCTAGCTTCCCATGCTGAGGGACTTCTCAGATGGTCACATCCATCTTTTCAGCAATCTCTTTGCACTGCCTGAACTCAGGGCTGAGCTGAGCATCTGGTCCACTGTTGCTAACAAATATTCATGTCCATCAGGTACATTGCATTTGTGTTGCAGTCTATAGAAAGTTTGAGATTTAAATCTTCTCTCATGACTACTGAGAGCGAGGGCCTTAAATTTGGTTGAGATTTGTTGCGGGAATTTTCTGTTCAGATTTGTTTTAAGCAGCACACCTTTTTTAGCTGCGTAATAGCAGCCCTCGGCAGTCATCAGGGATGAATTGAGATAAGCAATTAAACTGCCAGTCATGAAACAACGAAGCATATACCTCACCATATGTCACTTCCTCCATGATTGACTTTTTTTTTTGTTTATTCCATGATCTACTTGGGCGCAAAGTAAGAAGAATTCAAATAAAATAATAGACGTTAGAAATAGAAAAGATGTCTTGGAACATCAGATGTGCTACATAGTCCTCTGGTAGAGGAGGCATCTGATACTTAATTTCATTTTAGCCAAAAGATAAAAAATAAATTAAAATTAAAGATGAGAACCTTTAATTTCAGCTGATGTTTAACCAGTTGCAGATATACCTCATATTGGGTCTTATTTTTCTAGCTTTGACTGGTGTAAAGTGTGAAGAGAATTTATACCTTTTCAGTGTTTGCAGTTAGAAAGAAAAATTGACAATATGGCAGAGGGAAAAGAGCTGCTGGATGCTGTCTTTTTTGCATATTCATCAGGCAGAGTCTCCAGAGTGGACTGAGACCCCAACTGAGGAAAGCACTAACTCAAGTGTTTGACTCTGGCTGGCTTATTACTTTCAAAAGGTAACAAGTGCTTAAGTGCTTTCCCAAAACAGGGGGGTACTTTCCTGAATGAGAAAACAGAGTCCTCTGCTCCCAATCAGTTGCCCCAACAGTTGTTTGTATGTCTTTCAATTTTAATTCGTTTAGAAATCTTTGCTGTATTTTAATTGTTATACTGTTTAAAACTCCTGATTGAGCTTTTCAAAAAGAAGATAAACTTTAGAAGGGCCAAAGAAAAATTGGGAGGGAATAGGTACATGAAGTCTCCAGGGGGAAAAGAATAATACTGACAGTGGGGATGGTAGACTTGAGAGCAGGGATTCTCAACCTCTGTCCACTGGGGCAAGAAGAGCTGTTGGTGACTTTGTAGGTGGCACTATTCTCTGAGAGTCAGCACTGAACCAGTGCCCAGGCTGGTAGCATTATGAATGTATGAATTTTGTGAAGCGTTTTGGGATCCTTTTAGATGGAAGGTGCTAAATAAAAATAAAATATTAGAGGACTACATATAATTACGCCAAGTAGATGTAATTATTCAAAATATATATAGAATATAAAAAGTTTAAGAAATTTGCATAGCAAAGGCTATAAGAAGACATTTTGCCAGCATGGTAGTTGTATAAAAGGAATGTTTTCTTTTCAAATATCAATATTAGATGTATTTGTCCTAATGTTCATTTCAGAACTCATGTTCTTTTCAAGTTAATATAGTCTGGAGATCCCCAAAGACACCTCTTCAAACAATTATGATGGAAATGAGCCTTGTACTTGTTCCAATGTGCATGAGATAAGTAATTAAAAACACAGCTTACATATTTTTAGGGATGAACCAGCATTGAGAAATTCTACCTACCCTCTTCAGTAAAAATGATTCCCTATGTATTTTACCCATACAGTTCTACTTTTCATATTGAAGGCCCCTAATTCTACCAAGTTTTACACACATGCTTAACTTTAACTAAGAGAGTACACCAATTGCCTTCAAATGGGACTAACAACATACTTAAAGATAAGCATGTGTGAAAGTTGGCAGGGTCAGGGTTTTAATCACTACAACCATTAAAAAAAATATAACAACCTGAGATGAAATGTATGAGCAACAATAGCTTTGGATTCTATTCACCAATACACAAGGAATTACAAAAGCATACATGATGTTCGTGTTTTTCTGGGACATGTGTCATTATGTAAGTATCATGGGTGAAATCCAGGCTTCACTGAAGTCAATGGGAGTTTTTCCTATTATGTGTCAGCTATGATTCATGTACAACAAGAAAACAGGTCTTGCTCCTGATACAAACAACTACCATTACCCTCATTCTGAGTAGCATTTGCTCACATGAGCAGTCCCCCTGAAGCCAACGAGAATTATGTGAATAAGTGGTATTAAAGAAACAAGGTGGGTGAGGTACTATCTTGTAAGAACTGGCACTGCATCAGTATGAGAGTCAAATTGGGTTGCTAAATACTTTACCACAACACTTTACATTTTAGCACAGCTTAAAGACCTATATCCTTCAGTATAATGAAGATATACCACAGTTTTATAGTCAACTTTAAAGCCTATATTATGAAAATGTATCATTTTCATTTTTTATTGAACTGTTGTATCAGTCTACACGAATTCATAAGCAGATGGTGTATAAAAGTTACAGCATAAGTGCAAAATACGATAACTATAGAAAGAATAATCTTCCATGGTTGTTATTGAAACCAGTTTCTAATTTTTACCTCATTGAGGTGAAAATTTAGTGTGCCACATCCTACCACAACAGGGAGATTCTTCTTTCTCCCCACCAAACTTCGGGGTAGTTTTCAGATTCTGACTCCCAGCAGAGCTGTCCCTTGGGTATGGTGAATCAGGGCAAACACTCTGGGCCCCATGCTTTGGAGGGCCCTGCACTTCAGTGTGAGTCTGTCTTGTGGGGCCAGGCACTTACATTTTTCTGACATTCTCATTATTCTCAACAGGGAAAAATCTTTGATTCCGAGCCAATTCAATTCTTCTTTCCATAGAATAGATTTTGCCATTCCTTTGAAAGCTCCTTCATGATCACACTCAAATTCTTGTCTACTTAAGGGCATATTAATATCCAGTCTCATGTTTTAGAGCATTTTTTTCCCACTGCTTTCTCAGCCATCTCATTCCCAGGTATTCCACTATGCACTAGAATCCATGCCATTGTTAAACAGATATCTCTTTGCACTATTTCTGTAGTTAGGAAATGTCATGTCTACTTTACAGTCCCTGTTCCGATCATATTACCTGACAAGGAATCAGATAAAATTACAGCTGCAGCTGGTCGCACATCTCTTAACCCAGGTAAGTGCCAACATTATCCCCATTAGTTCAGCTGTCGGAATGGTCACATAATTCAATAGCCTTTTAGACTTATGGATTCCAACACTAGGAACTCAGAAGGTTGCTCCACTCTACCGATGCTGTCATCTTTTGACCTATCTGCACAGACCTGGCAAAGCTGGCTCCCATTTTCATAAGTAAATTCAGATATTTCAATGGTCATCGTGTGTAGGTTTTTTCCTTCCCTTGTTTTAGTCCTCATTCCAAATTCACCAATGGCAGGAAATAACTGTCCAGCTGTCATTTGATTTCCCATGGCTAAATATTTTTTGTTCTCTCAACCTTTTGTTTGTTACCTATCTCCTTTACCCCTTTTTCGACACTGATAGTCGGAGGCAATCCATACCATTTTGTCTACTAAGCTCCCAGCAATCCTCATAAATCTGTTGTGTATTTCTGTTTTCAAGAATCCTTTTATCTTTGTCCAAAAGGATAGATCTAATTGCTGCATCCTTATAGTTATAGATGCTTTTCTAGGGGCTATTTGCAGCACACACCCTGGCGTTATCAGTTTGCCACCTTCCAATTGCAGAGCTTGACCCTGGAGCACTTCTAAGTTTCTACAGGATGGTCTACACTACACAGTTAGGTCGACATAAGGCAGCTTATGTCAACCTAATTATCTCAATGTCTACACTACAGCCCTCCTCCTGCTGATGTAAATGCCTTACTACACCAACATAACAACTTCACCTCCATGAAAGTTGAAAGGCTTATGTCTGTTTAGTTAGAGTGATGCAGTGTCTGTGTAGACACTGGGTCCCTTACATTGGTTGTCAGCTGCCTTGTCAAGTTCCAGCAGAGAAAAAATCCTTATTCACCAAAACATTTCCCCTTTTATTCCAATTGTGGCTAGTTTATATAGGAGGCTGTCCCTCCATAGCATGTCTTATGCTTTTTCAATATCCAGGACAACTTCTTTTAAAGTTTTTAAACTTTAGAAATGAAGATACAAAAAAGCATAGTTATCTATATGGTCAGCCATCCATCTTCCTTTTCTGAAACCACTTGGTACCTCAATTATATTTTGCTCCAAGAATTCCACTGGTCTTACATTTATCTTTTTCCTATGTTTTCCCCACACATGATGTTTGGGCAAAATATTGTCACTTTTGATGGGAACTTTTGTACTAGCCCTTACATATACATACCTGAGATTTGTTGTTTTGGCAAGTTCCAAGTTTTTGCACAGTTGAACTGTTGGGAACCAATAGGTCCTTGAGATGTCACATGCATATTGGGAGCACACCACAGGAAATGATGCTGGCACAAAGGAAACCAATTTTCTACATAATTCACATAAAACACATTGTTTACTCTTAAAAGTAACCCATTAAATTTGCCTGAAAAAGAGGAACATCATAAGAATCACTAACAGGAAGCTCTATTTATTGGATCATACAGCGTTAGAGAGATAAGAAGATTTATTGTACTACTGAGTCCATCTCACTGTGAAGGGAGAAAATACTCTCCCAATAGACTGTGTATTATTTAATTGATGTCACACTTTATCTTAAACTAGCCAAGTATGGAAATTTGCAAGCCTAGTGGCACATTCTCAGTTTTCATTTATTCTGTGGATAGTTTTGAATTTTATTGGTGTATTCTCAGATTTCTTCTTAAAAAAAACAAAACAAAAACACAACCTGTGACAGTGTCATCACAGCCATCATCCATTTTTAAAACCTTTTACCAGAACTGGTTTGATACATCAGCCACACTCCAGCAGGTTCAGATAACGTGCAAAAAATAGCACCTATGTGAACCTTCCACCTTGCATTGCTTTCTACACCGGTTCCTTCATTTTAATTGGTAACAGAATAATGAAGAAAGGGAAGAGATGCTGAAAAGTGAACTACAGACTGAAATAGTTTTAAACTTGGTGTTTAGTTAACTCTGGACATGCAATGTGTTCCCAGATTTTCAAGGTTAATATACCATGCTTTTTGAATGGCAGTTGTATAGTCATAGTAGTCAAACTTCCCCCCACTATAGTAAGAGTAGCTGGCAGTACAGAGAGAAACAAGCTTTCTCCTTGGATAGGTGAAATAGGGACCCTGCCCCACCAACCCAGAGAATCCAAGCAGTTCCGCTGTAAGTGGGGGCTTCTAAGAGAAGAGGGAACTCAGGTTCAGCACTAGGAAGTGAGTGAAGGGAACTTGCTTATTCCACCATCTCATGGAGAGCATTTGGCAACGGTGCCCAGGCAAACAAGAAGCATAATCCATCCAAACAAAAGAGCAACCCAACTTGGAATGAAATGTTTATAATTTTCTGTTTCATTATCAGCTCCTGCCACAACGGATTATAAGCGTGGCTTTAGAGTTCCCAGTAGTATAATAATGAAATCAAGGCCATATCTTCCACACATTACCACTGACAATTAAACATCAATAAATATGAACCAACTTCCACTGAACATCCTCAGCACAGAGAGCGCAGTCAAAAACAAGCATTATGCAAATGCTCCTTCAGCTATTGTGACAAAGGTTTGGTATTTCTCTTCCCAAGGAAAAGTAGTCCCCAGCATCACAGGCATGCAGTTGTGGTTTATAGAAGATGGATCCTACACTACAAAGTAAAGCATCACAGAATGCCTCAGAGAGAAGCAGTGTAGGTTAGAGTAGACAGCTTTACAGAATTTGGTGTTGAAATATGGTATTGAACTCATGTAGTCCAAAAAGGGGGGCTGGGGATAAAGGCAGAAGGAAAAAACAAGCTGACACGAAAAAGCAATAGCGCTGCAAGTAATTCTTCTTAAGATCAGAGAGAGTCTTACAGATTTTGAGAAGACAGAACAACATACCTTTGGGTATGGGAGGGGCAGGGTAGTTGTTCCAAGGACACCTGATTCTCTCTGGTCCCGTCCAGTACAACTCCCACCACCACAAGAGATTCCCCCCACATACATATCCCCAGTCCCAAACCAGTCAGTCATTTCCCCTCTCCCATTACATACTGTTCTCAGTTTCATGCAAAACAGTCACGGTCCCACTTTGGCTCGACGGGTGTGCTCATAGGACCAAATCTTCAACTGGGGCGAACTGCCAGTGCTGCTGTATCTCTGGGATACTGCCCCCTCTTAACAACCCATCCTGGAACACAGCTTAGTGTCAGGGCTAACTACCAAACCGAGAAAACACATCAGCCTTTTGAACAAAATAAAATGTTAGCATGCACGCTGAATGACTGTACAAGCTGTCCACTGAACAGACTGGGGAAGAGGTGCCATAGAGATAAGGGCTAAATAACTCTCAGCACATGTTAGGTGTGATAGCAGCAATCTGGCGATAATTCTTTGCTGCACTTTGAATCCCCAGAATATATCCAAGGCAATGAATCAGAGATGGAATAAATCAGTGGTTGTCCTGGACAAGAAATGAAATATACTGTTGGGGTTCCAGAAATGGAAGAAAATTAAAAAAAAAAATACCCACAACTGCATCCCTCTGCTCTAAAGTGTCCTGATCTGACAATCATCCTGAATCTCAAAAGCAACTTTCACTTTTATTTACATCAAACTCCCCTTACAAAAAGTACCATAGTATTTTATTTTAGCATAATAATCTAAAACACAGCAGCGGACAATAGTGATACTGTAGTGGTTTTTGGAATGACTGGAGAATGCTGCAGTACTTGCATGTAAAATAACGTCTTCCAAAGACAGTGTAAAGTTTTGTTTGTTTTATCCCAGCACATACATACCTTTGTATTTGCTTGGTCACTACACTGTATATCAACGTGGAAGAATCCACAACAATGAGCTAATGTTGGCATATGAGAAAAACAATCGAGGCCCATTTTCCCCATCCTGACTGTTTAACCATGTTTGCCAAAACAATTTTAAAACCACATCAGCCAGCATGGTTTGAATGCCACTCTCCTCAGAGTGCATATTTCTTCCAGCTCCTCTCCAAACATAATGGTTTTAATGCCAGATAGAACAACCAACAGGTGGTATTACTTTTGTTGCCTGTCTCTTGCTCATCTACGTCCTCTTTATGGAGAAGGGTACAGAAACAGAACATAACTGACATGGTAAGAAGCGTAAGTGCACTGGGCCAGTTTCTGCAGTTCTGATTCTCCTCTATTTTCCCACTAGTGACATCAATAGCTATTTCTGTTCTCACATCAGTATGAATTGGAGTAATTCCATTGAACTCCAGAAAGTTAAAACAGAGTAAAATCAATGTGAAAGGAGAATCAAATCCTGCATCTGTTAACACTGGTGTAAAGCCAATGGAATTATTTCAGTAGAATTATTCTGGCTTTTCACCATGTTGCTGAAATAAGAATTTGGCCCAATCAATCTGCCACAGAGGAAGATTACTACTCCTCGATCACCTTCCCTATACTTCCACATCTATTCTAATCAATCCCCTATCCCTTCATCATGATTTACCCCTCAAAAAGGCAGATTAACTAACCAAGATGGAATGCTTCTGTTTCAGATATGAAAAGCTGCGTGCATGCCATGGAAGATTCGTCTGCCGGTACTAAGAGCACTAGTTACTTGGAGCTCAGACGAATTCATTAGAGAATAGACAGAATGCACTTAATGGATCTCAGGGAAGAGTGCTGCTAAATGCAGATGTGTTCTTTGTCTCACATCATCCA
Source organism: Gopherus evgoodei (assembly GCF_007399415.2). Lineage (NCBI taxonomy): Eukaryota > Metazoa > Chordata > Testudines > Testudinidae > Gopherus > Gopherus evgoodei. Next base: position 19,751,752 of record NC_044327.1, on the reverse strand, counting down.
TTTTTCAGTTACCGGCCTACCAGATCAGTCACCTGTCTGCACATATTTAGTTACCACATACTTCTACACAGGATGCATGAATCAACACAAGGCCCTTTTTATAAAGGTTGGTTTTATTCAGAAGAGAAAATGCAACACAAATGCATTTTCTTCAGTCACACAACCTCTCTCATAGGTTTCCTTCACAATGACTGTTCAGCCCAAACCCTAGATTCACTCTAGAGAGCTACTTCCTTCTCCATTATGTCTGAGTGGGATAATAAGCTACCTGCAACATGAATTCAGTAAAGCCAGCCAATATTTCCCTGCAGGAAACAGGGTGGCTTTTGCTAGGACACACTGCCAGCCTATTTCACTATGGTATGCAGTTACTATGGGTACCTTGAAGATAACTGGTGAATAATCTGTTGCAATTCTATTTCTAGTATCTCCAATGAAAATGTTGTAGTAGAATAAGGCATATTTTGTTGATTTTATTAAATTCACATATGGGGAGAGTGCATTTCACTTGACGTGTGGGAAGCTACCAGCAGAAGAAAATGAAAAATATGTTTGCAAAGATTTATTTATATCCAAATTGCTTTTACCTGAGAGAAGTAAAGGGTAATACTTTTATGTTCCCATAAAAATGAATTGTTTCTTGACAGAATGTGTGCAAATGACAGCTCATTTTATTACTTGAAAGCTATAATACACCAAGTGTACACTATATTATCAGAGAAATTGAAGGCTGACAGATGATTCAAGCCATCTGATTAGTTAAAATTCAGTGGATCAATTCTCTAGAAAGGCCTTGTATAAAACCACTGAAACAATCAGCTTTAAAAAAAAATCCCCATTTCCATTAGAGCATAACCAGAGCTAATTTGGTGCAAGGCCTTTAAAGGAGAAGAATGACTAGTTTGGGTTAATGGCCCCAGATGCTACTCCTCCCAGTCTAATAAGCTCCAGGGTTTCCCACTGGTGCTGCTTAATACTTTCCAACCACTTTGCCTCTCCAATGTTCTATTGTGAATTTTTCAGTCTGTCATTTTGAAAGCTTCTGTGCTGAATAGCTTTCGTGCTGTCATGCTAGGAATCAGGTATGACATTCATTACTAAGCAATGAAGCCACAGTATTATGAAGTTAATATTCTTTCTTTCGGCTTTAAATCTGTAGCTAAAATGCTTCTCTATCGCTGAACTGGGAACTGCCATTTGGAACAACCATTCTCCATCACAGGAGAGCCAAAAAAACCCATCCAAGGCTGCAAGGATGGCTGTGAGCAAGCTGAACCTCCGCCAGCCTCTAAAGCAGTTTTACATCTACCAGACCAGCCAAGCGAACAGCTATACACAGAGGCCAGAGAAGAGGTCTGTCAGAAGACCCATATGTCAATGCTGGGAAACACAATTAAGAGCTTCATATCTAAACACTGCAGTTGTCAGTACACCTCTTGAACTGTCGCAAGCACTGACTTTAAACAGGCAATCATTCAGAGCAGGAAGACAAAGTTTAGTTTTTTGAAAAAACATCAACAAGAGAAGGCGGCAGAGGATGGGAAGTTAGAGGGAGGAGGGAAATATTGGAGTCACATTAAAAATGTGCCTTTACTTTACATTATTATACAAATTAAATACATGTTTTATGTCAATGTGCCTGAATATATCAGATAAGAATATGTAGAAACTGCAGATACTTAGTTGTTTGTCTCAAAGTTTTACTCAATATGTTACTATGAGACACACACTATGTCAACAAGACATAATATCCTCCTTACAGAGTGGAGGATACATTTATATATTATACCCTAGTGTAGTCAGCACTTAGCACAGGAGCAATTTTTATTTGCTATGCCAAAAATCTCTTGGCACTACTGGCACATTCTTAGAAATAAATATTTTGTTTGCTTAGACATATATATTCACTTTAGCTTATATACAAAAATCCTACATTAAATTATCATTATCAACGGTCAAAGCCAAGCAGTAAAAAGTTGGGAAATGCCAGAATGAAGGTTGTCTATACAACCTTAAATCAGCCCCCCTGGGCGCATACATTATAATATGATCTTATTACACAATCACAAACTATTTTTCCACAAGGACTCCTGATTCATTCAGTGCATGGGTTGGTGCTCAATTAATGAGCAGCTAATCAATATTTTGTTCTCCTTATTTTTCAATGTGTCGCCCCAGGCCCAGTTTTTGTGCACACTGTTCAAATCCTACCATGATGACAGGATGATTAACTTTCTCCTGGACTTTTCTAGCCCTCATCACCATAGTATCTGAGTGCCTTGCAAACATTAATTAATATTCACAAAACTGTTCAGAAGTGAACAGGTGGTATTACCTGCATTATATACATGGGGAGTTAAGTTCAAAAGTACCCACTAATTTTGGGTACTGAATCTCAGATTCCTAGGAGCTGATTTTTCATTATATTTTTGCATTATAGAGTCTTTTTATATATTCAGGCACAGCTCCCATTGACTTCAGCTGCAGAAGAGAGTGCTCAGCTCTTCTGGAAATCATATATTAGAGTCTCAAGTTAAGTACCCAGAAAATGAGCACACAGTAAGTGACTAACCATGAAAAGTTTGGTTTAAGCAACTTACTAGCATCACACAGAAATTTAGCGAAAGGCAGACAGAATCCAATTCTCTAAGACAACATTCAACAGCCTTAACCTTGAGACCATCTTACCCACTACACACTTTTCCAATATCTGGCTACACATGATGCAGGGGTCCCACAGACAACAGCTTCCTTTACTAAACTTGTTCATTCCTATAACAAGTCCATCGTGTGCACTGAACAATGTCCTTTTAATACAGTTGTTTGTGTGTGCATAAGATTTTTACTAAGTTTTTAAAAGCAAATTGGAAAAAAAAAATCTACCATGTGGCATCATACTGATACTCACATAGGTCATCAGCGGGGTTGGACCCACCACTCAGTTCTCTGCCATTTGAGCTAATGGAGTAATTGGTAGCACTACTAGGTTGTCATTCTCTGACCTGAAGGAAATGGGATACTTTGTCAGTGGGTTTCACAGATATTTGCTGACAGAAAATGAATGGTGAGCTTCAGGAATTATGGGTTCTATTCCAGGCTCTGGGGGAACAGACTGTAGTGGACATGGACACTTCTGTGCATTTTCCCCCAGAAATGCCGCCTTCTACCTGTCCTCTCCAAGTTGCCCTTGTCCCAGTCGTCTCTATTCCCCCACCCCCGGTTTCTCATTCCAATCCCAGTCTCCATGCCCAGCCATTCCCAGTTTCCCCCAACATCAGAAATGGAGCTGACATGTAACAAGATTATGAATACTGCAGGAATTGCTTTGTATACATCAATGAATATTGATTTGTGATAACTGGATGTATCCTGAGCTGGATCACGTCACTGAGGGAAAGTTATTCTCTGTAGTGCTGTAACCCATCTGTGTCAATGTATTGATCTAACTTCTGAAGCCCACTTAACTATAGGAAAGATCCTGTAGGAAACAAACACTTTAAAACCCTACTTTAACACAAACAGTTTGTTTTACCCATGAAACAGAGACTCCATGAAGAACATTATTGCTATTTATCTTACATATTTCCAGCATATTTCCTTGTGCTGGAAATTATCTATTTTAGGTCACAAATTTATGTGACTATTAGCCAAAGTCTACATTTTGATCAGCTAAGGTTACACTGCAGTAAGCTGATGATGTGGCTGGACCCCTATTCCTATGCTCAATTACAGTGAACTCAGCAGAGCCTCTCATGAGGACAGGGCTCCACCCCGGGGGATCAAGACCTATAAGTATGATCAGCAAGAAAGGCACAACTGCACCTCTGTTTTCGATCACATTCCCTTGTTTACAGCCAACTTCTTTATCTGTTGTAAGCCACAAAGGGTATGTCCATACTGCAAACAAACAGCTGACTGGGTCCTGGAGGGATCAGGCTATGAAGCTGTTTAATTGGGGTGGAAAGAGAGCTGGAGCCCAGGCTCTTGGACCCTATGAGGGAAGGGCCCATACTCTAGCAGGAGCCCTTAAACCTACATTGCAATTAAACTGCCCTGCAGCTTGAACCCAAGTCAGCTGATGCTGGCCAGCTGCATGCACTTAATTCAGTGTAGACATACCTAGATATACAAATGCCTGTGCTCTACATATGGCTACATTCTCAGCAGCATTCAGAAGACTTTTCATAATATTTTGCAAATGCATGTCTAGAAACTTATTAGCAAGGGTTCCTTGTGTTCACATCCTACATACATTAAACATTTTGTTTGAACTCTGTAGCAATTACTCTTTTTTAATAAAAATGTTCACTTTGCTTAATGGAACTGAATAAGTCCTGTCTAGTGACTGATTTTAGCACTGTGGTTTCCCAGTAATTTGTTGGTGGTGTGTTTGCATTGAAATGTCTAACATTTTTCCATCTTCAGAGTTTTGTTCATTTAAATGTATAATCTTAATGTTAACTTCAGGGAACTAGGTTAATGTAATGTCTTTTTTGTTTGTTTGTTTAAACGAGGAAGAAAAACTCCCTGTGCTTAATAGCATGTTTTAATACGTTAGCATTTAAATGGTCCCAATTAGACCTCAATGTTTGCACCTCATAGTGGTAAATGGCTTGAGGGAAGGGTAAATCCCTACCTTTATTGCTGCAAGACTGGGTTAACAGGACACCAGCGCACTGATTTAAATAGTGATGGCACTATCTTCACGTTGATAAAAACAAAGTGGGGGGGGGGAAGAGAATGGCATCTTAGAATTTGCTGAAAAATGTGTGTGCAGAAATGGCAGCAAGATGCTAATAACAATGAAGTCAATTTTTTCCTCACACATAATCATGATTTCATAGGTTACAAGATCGCCTAGTCTGAATGCCTGTAGAACACAGGCCACAGAAAGTCAACCAGTCAGGGACGGTGCAAGGATGTTTCGCGCCCTAGGCGAAACTTCCACCTTGCGCCCACCCCGCCATGAGGCACCACTCTTGCGGCAGCTCCCCACCCTGAGGCACATTGAGGCCCCCCTTGCCCCAGCTCACCCATGCTCCGTGCACGAGCATCCCGAGCATGCTGTGGCTGCTTCACTTCTCCCGTCTCCCAGGCTTGCGGCGCCAACCAGCTTAGGTGCTGCAAGCCTGGGAGGTGGCAGAAGTGAAGCAGCCACAGCATGCCCGGGGAGGAGGCAGGGCAGGGGTGAGCTGAGGCGGGGAGTTCCCCTGCGTGCTGCCCCCCCTTACTTACTGCAGTCAGCCCTCCCCGCACTCCCCTGTCCCAGCTCCCTCCGCCTAAATGCTTGCGGCGACCAGGGAGGCCGAAGATCTGGCTGCTGCGGTCGCTGCCAAAGAAATTGGCGCCCCCCAAATCCCAGTGCCCTAGGCGACTACCTAGGTTGCCTAAATGGTTGCACCAGCCCTGCAACCAGTAATTCTTGTGGTGAAGGGAATTATGCTTCCCTAACATTTCTACTGTTAAATTTCATTTTTGGAGCATTTTGCTGTATATGTTGCAACAAGACATTTGCAGTCTCCCTCAGGCAAAGATCCCAGCAGTCCTCCTTAATTCATTCTGTCTTTCTCCCCCACCAAAAGCTGGATAAATATGCACTTCTCCCAGACTCCAAGTGAACTCATAAAGCAGGTGCATGGAAGAAGTTTTTACTAAAATCTTGAGAAGTCTATTATGTATGTATGGTCATACGTAAAATTTTACTTACATTTTTAATGCACCACCAAAACCGCTCTACAGACAAGTTCTTCCTCCTGGTAGTTTAACCATATACAGATGCCTCAGGCTCAGATTTTTGAAAAATAGGACTCTGAAGTTAGCATTGTAAATAAATGGCTTGATTTTAAGAGTGCTGCTGAGCATCCAATAACTCCTCACTGACTTTTGAAAGTCAGGGCACTTATTTTCTTAAGTGCCTAGATATGGATTTGGTTCCCTAACTTTAGCCTCTTAATTTTTTATTTATGTTTCAAATGTTGGCCCCAACAATTTCTCAACTATTTATGAGGAAAAAATATATATATTCTCAACTTTTTTAAAAGTGTATTTTCCTACCTCACTTCACCTTTAACATGGTGGACAGGATTTTATTCAGGGTCAAGAACAAAACCAAACAAAGAACACCAACATGCTAAACATATAAGATGAGTCCAAGCAGGGAACATTTCAGACCAGAAGGAGAATATTTGAAAATGTCATGTCAAGAGAATACAAATACCAGGTAGTTATTACAATTAAAAAAAGTTTACTATTGCTATAAAATAGAAATAGATATTTAAAATATATATCAGTCAACATATAAAATCTGTTTTTAAAATTGCATATTTAAAATATACTAAAATACAAGTACTATTCTATCAACATAAGACATAAAGCAAAGGGGCCCCCAGGGCTGCCACACCTGATCCCTCCACCATCTATCCTGAAGGACGATCCCTCACTCTCAGAGACCTTGGGAGACAGGCCAGTCCTCATCTACAGTCAGCTCCCCAACCTCAAACAAATACTCACCAGCAACTACACACCACACAACCAAAACAACAACCTAGGAACCGAACCCTGCTACAAACCCTGGTGCCAAATCTGTCCATGTATCTATTCAAGGGACACCATCATAGGACCATCAGCCACACAGTCCGGGGCTCGTTCACCTGCATATCGACCAATGTGATATGTGCCAGCAATGCACCTCTGCCATGTACACTGGCCAAACCAGACAGTCTCTACACAAAAGAATAAATGGACAGTAGAACACTTCAGTCTCTCTGGTCACTCAATAACAGACCTAAAAGTCACAATTCTTCAGTAAAAAGAGCTTCAAAAATAGACTACAACATGAAACTACAGAACTAGAATTAATTTGCAACCTGGATCCCATCAGATTGGGCCTGAATAAAGGCTGGGAGTGGTTGAATCATTACAAAACCTAAACTTAAATTTCCCCAATACTAATTTCTCCCTACTGTTTCTCATACCTTCTTGTCAACTGTCTGTAATGGGCCACTCGCTTACCACTTCAAAAGTCATTTTTCATCCCTTGGTATCCTGCTCTTAACTGATTTATCTTGTTAGACTTACCTCACACTTGGTAAAGCAACCCCCATCCTTTCATGCATTCATCTGCTCCTGTATTTTTCACTTCATACATCTGATGAAGTGGGCTCTAGCCCACGAAAGCTTATGCCCAAATAAATTTGTTAGTCTCTAAGGTGCCACAAGGACTCCTCGTTTTCACCATCAGAACAATACCCGCACTCATAAATTTGTCCAGCTCACAACTTCTACTGAGAGGTTAGAAACCTTTTTCTTATTTCCAGCCTGAATTTGTTATTGACCAGTTTATACCCATTTGTTTCTGTGCTTTGTCCTTTAGTGTAAATAACTCTTACATTCTTAACTCTTCTTCCCTTAACTATTTATACCCTGGTGTATTTATAAAGAATAATCGCATCCCTTTCTCACTCTACTTTTTCCATGACTAAACAAGTCAAGCTTTTCCAGTCTGCTCTCATAAGATAGGCCCTCCATGCCCCTGATCATCCTAGTAGCTCATCTCTGCACATATTCCAGCTTGGATTCATCTTTCTTGAACAGGGGTAATGAGAATTGGACACGATATTCCAAATGAGGTCTTACCAGTATCTTGCACAACAGCATTAATATTTTGCTATTGCTCCTGAAAACGCCTGACCTGATACATCCTAGGACCGCTTTTGCCTTTTTCACAACTTCTTCACATTGAGCTCAAAAGATTTTTGTCGCATGCAATTGTATGTGAAACATTTATTTTGAAAGGCAGTGGATCAGATCCAAATACACTGAACATCTAACTGCTGACAGAATATGAATTCTGTGGCCTAAGCCCATCTGTGCTCATGTTATTTTATATCTAATGATTCTTTTGGTGCCTGGCTGCCATGTGCTGCAACAAACATGATGGCAGTTACAAAAGAAAAACGATCAGACTCTTAATTGAACGTACACAGAGCTGTTGATGACACCAATTAATAAGCGTCACTAGACAATTTTACCAACTGTGGACTACAAAAGCAAACACATGATCTAACTGATGGTGTGCAGGGCAGAGTGCACACACCTTATGCAGTAGTTGGCAGGGAAAGCGTTAACCCCCTCCCCTCTTCCCAAAAAGCTGAAATTCTATAACCATATGCCCCCAAAGCAGGCACTTCCTGGGATCAAGCCTAGATGAGAGTAGGGCTGCCACAATGGAAATAAGGCTCTCCACTGTAGGAAATTGGGTCACACTCAGGATCAAGAGCCTGATGCTGCAACATGCTCAGAGCATCCTGAGAGATGCACAGTGCCCTCAGCTCTTTTATGCACCAAAGACTATGAGGTGAATAATCGTGCGTTATAAGATTGACATGCTATGATAACACTTCACTGACTCTCTGCTTGTGGGAAATGGGAAAACTTTCCTCCCAACTCTCTGATAAGAAAGGGAAGGTCCAAGAGGGTAACAGTGGCCATCATTATAAAAATCAACCAAAATTTCCCATATAATGATATGAGATTCCATAGTATTTTTATTTTTATTTTTTTGTAGCTGTAAGAGGAAATAAGGTACAAGAGATCAGAGACCACGGTGTAATATCTCTTGGTAAAATACTGACCTTGTAAATGGTAGCTAAGAAAGGGAGAAAACGGGGGGGGGGGAAGTGTTGGGGAAAAGAGTTGATGAGAGTGACAGTAATGTGAGAAGACAGAAATATGCAATATGAGATGGAAGAGATACATAAATCATTTGATTAGAGCAGGTGATTTCCTTAATTTCTCCTCATTCTGCTTTTAACAATTAACTAGAAGAACTAGGATAGAGAGTTCCCTACCAGTTCTTATAATGTTCATATCATGAGGAAGTGCAGTGTAACTTCTTTGTGATAAAACGGACAGACAGGTCTGTCATCCATGTCCATCTTCCAATTTAATAGGTATAAAAGATCTTACAACTTAAGGCATCATAGTTCTTACTTTTAATAAATGTATGGTAATAATCAGAGACCAATACCTTTAAGTTACTTCAAAGGATAGAGGCAAGGCATAACAGTTAATAGTGGGGGATGACATTTTGAACCCAGGCCTCACAAAAAAAGAAGTAAATAAACCCTAGCGGAAGTGCGGCGGCATGTGACTCCCTTCCCGACATACGTTACATCTCTTAAAGGAAATACTTTTATTTTTAAATTAACCTGAAGAGAATGGGTTCAAATAGATGATTATATATCAGTCTGTAAATGCAATAAAATTGAGCTTGTCCATCTAGTTTGTGACTGCGTGCAAATATTACCTCAGGATGATTAATGGCTGTAATAACTGTTTAACTGAAAAAATCATCATCATAGGGGAAAAAGACTAAATATATTCCAGAGCTTCACCCTTAAAAAAGTTAGCTCTTTTCTTGCAATAGAATTTAGGATTATTTTCTGAGATGTGAAGTACAGATTCATAATTGAAGGTTTTATAATCTAAGACTTATATAACAAATTACAGCATCGTTTTAAAAATATTTCTCATGAATTCTCTCATGTAACTTTAATATACAAGATATTGTAAACAACAAAACAAAATTAAAGAACTAAGATGTGATTAGATTCAAAGGCTTCATTCCTCTTTCACATAGACCACTTTTACACCAGTGAGACTCATTTCCATGTAATTACAATACTCATGATTAAGTCTCTGCCCTAGAATGTATTGTATTCAGTAATGTGTTTGCACACATGCATGTGAGTAGCCTAACAGACTTCAGTAAGGACTGGATCAGGTTGCTAGTCTCACACCACCTTAAATATGACCTCTGAATTTGGGCCCAGATTTTTAAAAGGGAGTTATGTGTTGCTCTACCCAAATTACTTAGACAGCTGAGGCCCATTTCAAAAGTGTTATAGGGGACTAAATCCCATTGACTCATTTAAAAAAGGGATTTAAGTATTTAAGAGCCAAAATCCCATAGACAGTCAATGGGATTTAGGCTCCTTAGTGCTTAAATCCCTTCTGAAATTATATATAGTCTCCCATATATCAGGTGCATTGGGACACTGGGCTCGTCCACACTGGGGGGGGGGAAATCGATCTTAGATACGCAACTTCAGCTACGTGAATAAAGTAGCTGAAGTCGAATATCTAAGATCGGAGTACTCAGCCATCCAGATGGCTCGGGATCGATGTTCGCGGCTCTCCGTGTCGATTCTGGAACTCCGTTGGGGTTGATGGAGTTCCGGAATCGATATAAGTGCGCTCGGGGATCGATATATCGCGTCTAGATTAGACGCGATATATTGATCCCCGAGCAATCGATTTTAACCCGCCGATACGGTGGGTAGTCTGGACGTACCCACTGACTAAACAATGCCTAATAGTTTTAAAAATCGGGGTATTAGCCTTGCAATGCTGAGTGGAGTAATGCCTAAATACCTTAAACAATCTGGCCTTCTTTAGCTCTGGTCTGGTCAGCTCTCCCAAACTAAATTTGCCAAACTCATCACATTGCCAGGAGAGATTCCTAATAAAATAACTGGTTGAAGAAAAACCACAGACTCCTACACATTAGAGACATTTTCTCCAATGGAACTATGTTGACTCCAATGGAATGACATCGATTTATAGCAGCTATGGTTATAGTCACTGTCTCTCTTTTGCTTCAAGAATACTAGGATGTTTTCAACTGCAGTTATAACAGGAACACTTATTTTGTCTCTCTTTGGTGGAAGAGGAAGAAAAAGCATTGACAGTAAAATAATATCTACAAAATGGAATGGATACTTTAATCTGTAGAGGACATATCTTGTAGTCATTTTTTTCCCTGGGTAAAAGTTGTTAATTACAACTTTCCACCTTAAACATTCAGCAGAGCAAACCCCTGCATTTGGTGCAGATGGAAAAACGTCTCACATCATATTAGAGTTTGACTGACTACTAGTAAATGAGGCAAAAAAAAGTCATTCTGGAAAGAATGAGGATTGGTATGACAAAGAACTCCTATTTCTTTGCATCGAGCTTAGAAAAAGTGTTCTTTCTGCTGAATCCAGAGCAATCAGAAGCAAACTTATCCTTAAATTCATAAGGGAACAAAGTCTTTAATAGTAAACCAGCACATCTTATCTAAAAGAACTGAAAAAAGAAAAGATATATTAGGAAAAATATGGTCTCACAAATATGTGGTTATTTAATTTAACCTAAAGAAGTGCTTTGTATCTGAATCTAAAGAAGAATGAAACCACAAAATGTTCTGTTAATATGCATTTTAACATGACAGCAATTGAAAGATAGAAGAAAATAAGCATAATGGAACAGGTCTGTAACCGCCAAGTATCAGAGATTGCCTGAAATGCCCACCCTGCTAGCAGGTGATGGTTCTGATGGGAAGTGCTAAATGTCTTTTATTGACTCACTGAAGCAGATAGACCATCTCTTATATAGAAGAAAAATAGGGATGGCTCTTTAAACAGAGAGGACATAGAGTTTGGGCTGAGCAGTTGCGAGAGGTACCCGTGGAACTGCCATGCCTAGGGAAAAGCTTGGCCTGGATTTTGTGTATCATTTAATTCCTTTTTGTCCATCAAGCCAACCTCTAGAACATGGCATATTCTGATCCACTGCCATATGTGTAGACTTTGAAGCAGAGTGAAGAAGCAAAAGGATAGCAGTGGCCTACTTTTCTGAACCAAAACACTGATTTGCTAATTTGATCTCTGCATCCTAAGAGATGTTACATGCCATTCTTTTTATTAAGCAAACAAAAAAGGCCTTCTAGCAACACAAAAGCAATATGACAAACACCCTAGAAATTACTCTCATTTTTTGTAAACAAATTGCATGAACTATCTATTCATTTCTCATGGAGGAAAAAACCAACAACAAACAGTTTTCACAACTGTACTTTTAGGGCCTGATTATAAGAAGTTCTGAGTATTGTCAGTGCTTGCCTACTTTAAATGAGAGTTCTTCAATAGAAATAGCAGACACACAGAACACCCCAGGATCTGGCCAGAGGCATCTTTAGGTTGATGAAAACCGGAAATGAAGGAAAAAACACTGCATCAGAAAATAAACGTGAGAGCCCATTTGTGCTGTGCATAAAGAACTGTGTCCAAGTATCAAGGGGCTGACTTGACTCAGCCTAATTAACTGTCTTTAAAAGTTAAATGAATCCTGGAGGAATACACAATAGTATTTTAGTCTCAACACAGAAGGTCAAGCCATGGTAGTAAACAGATTGTGCTTATATTACATAAATGCCTAATTCATCCCTGCTGTGACTCCACTGAAATTACGCCAGGGCCAACGTACCTCTCCTTTTAATGCTCACTGGACAAGTTGGATTTGTAGCCTCAGAAGAATTCCAAACATTCCCTTATGAAAGAAAATCCAACCATTCAAAAATCTTAGGCGTATCTAAGTGAGATATCAAAGTGTCCTATGGCACCTTATAGATTAACAGACATATTGGAGCTTTTGTGCATGCATCCGACGAAGTGGGTATTCACCCATGAAAGCTCATGCTCCAATACATCTATTAGTCTATAAGGTGTCACAGGACTCTTTGCTGCTTTTATAGATCCAGACTAACACGGATACTCCTCTGATAAATGAGATATGTTCTCTTCTAGTGACAGTCAATGTACAACAGCACAGGATCTAACTCTGTTGGCTGCATTGGTGCTATACTGATTTACAGCAGCTGAGAATTTTGCTCTAAATGATTCACTCAGGCTGGGGGAATGAAAGGACTAAACATCTTTTGCAGCACCCTTAGTGTCTGATCCTCAAAAGATGCCGAATATCCTCAACTTCTGTTGATATCTGTGAGAGTGAAGGACACTTGGCAACTCTCAGGATTCAGCCCCTACAGCTGAATTTTTGCTCAATGATATCATTGAGGGCTGATCCTGTGTTCCTTGGGTTTTGGTGCATAGGGAATATAGAATCAGGCCCCAAGTACGCAAAAGGTGCAGGGGAAAGGAGCTCACTAGAACTTATGCTGGTTAATACAGGTTGTAGCATTTCAGCTAATAAAAAAGGAAAACCTGAACCATACATTTGGGGTCAGGGGAGATGTTAAACTGATGCAGAATGCCCTCCACTCCCTGAGACACATAATCTCTGTAAGATCAGTAATTACACTGCTCTACAGCCAAAATGCTTCTGAAATAAATGTAGTCCAGCTTTACTAATTCTGGGTCACTGAGAACGAAAATGATGCTTAAAATTGTTAATTGGCTCTAGTTTTCAAGATATGCTATTGGGTCAGTATATACGACCCTTGACTTGGGAATGGCGGAGGATAAATGAGTTAAAAAGGGAAGGGATCTCAATTTAAACCAGAAATGACTAAAATACATCTTTGACTGGATCTATGAATAAATCTATGACTGGGTTTGGACAGTACTTGCTTTTTAGGCAAAACAATGAATGATATAATCTGAAGCTGGTATTGCATCATACGTGATATGAATTGCATCATGTTATTCCTAGAAGTCATGGATGATGCTATCATAACGAAGCTTACATCACTCTGCTGAACAAATTGCCCTATATCAGCTCTAGAAATCATACAATGTCCTGCTCTCTTATTTGTCAGTGTTTGATTTTGCAAAGGGACACATTTCTGTTTAGCCAAAGTGAGCAGAGATGCCTCATACTTGCGTGAACAGTGCAGATAACTTCTGCTATGTTTGTGGTGAAGTGACTTTTGCATCACAAAAGCGCAGTATAAACATTCTGGTTAAGAAAGCCTATCACCTTTATTTTGGCTGCAAAATTGGAGATCAGGACAAGAGGTGGGCCCGACACATATGCTGCAACGCTTGTGCAACAAATCTTCGCCAGTGGTTGAACAGGAAAAGGAAATCTATGCCTTTTGCAGTGCCAATGATTTGGAGAGAGCCAACAGATCATACCAGCAATTGTTACTTCTGCACGGTGCCTCCAGTTGGGAAAGGTGTGTCAAAGAAGAAAAAGTGGACTGTGCATGATCCAAACATTCCATCAGCTATACGCCCAGTACCCCACGGAGGAGGACTGCCGGTTCCTGATGCACCAGAATCATTCTCACTTGAGTCAGATGAGAAAGAGGAAGAGGATGAAACTTCTGGTCTTGAACCATCAATGTCACAGGACCCACATTTTCTCCCATCCTCCTCCTCTGAACCACACCTCCTAACACAAGGTGAACTGAATGACCTTGTCAGGGATTTGGAACTACCCTAGAGTAAGGCAGAGGTGTTTGGCTCCAGACTACAGCAGTGGAATCTCCTGGCAGGCTATCAGGGCAAATGGAGCCCATCAATGCTTGCAGACTATTGCTGGACAGTGACAAGAGATGCTCCATTTAATGAATACAAGAGACAAGCCAAGATGCACCGAGTAGACACTGAATAGGACTGAACTATGTACAGAATAGTTTTTTGCCTTTTGTTTCATAATAAATTTTATTTATATAACCCTTTTGCTGATTTTTAAAGTGTTACATAAACAGGACAAGTGAAATATTATCATGTAAAGCAACCATAAACACATGAAAAGACCTAGGTTTACAATTTATTATTAAAACTCTACTATCTACACAATATACATAGACATAAAATGTAAAAACTTAAATATCTTAGAAACAGTAGCCAATCAGTTGTTTTAATTGTCATATTTTAATTCAGCACATTAAAATACATAATAAATATCACACTTTATCTCTGTAGCAGACGACTTCTCAAAAACTATGGACCAGTGTTACCTTTCTGAGCTTCCAACACCCTCTACCCATTTCACCATTTTAGGTCAAATAGAAAAAGGTTTTGCGGGTTGTGTGTCAGAGCGGTACTGTGGAATGCTCCTTGCCATGATTTCGAAAAGATTTTACATTTATTCTACTTTAAAGTATGTATTTTTCCTTAAGCATGTGGTATGACAAATTATTTATGGTGGTTTTAAATAATATAGAGAGACCTAGGATTATATTGTGGCCAATTTTAACTGCAGTTAAACTATTCTGTATTTGATGTGTCAGGTGTCTAAAAACCTGATACTTCACAAATACCAGAGACATTTAAAAAAACTAGGGGTGCGTGTATGTAATATTTAGCATTTGTATCTTGAGTATTTATTCATATTTTGCTTTGGAGGCTTGGGGGCAATTAGGTGTTTCATTACACATCTTCATCTAGCCACAAGATGAGCACAAAGGGCCACACTTTGTTGGCATGGGGGACACGCTTGCTTCAGGCAGGAAAGCTTATTTGATGCTCCAGAGGTCCACAGGAATTTAAATTGTTATATGTATCTGGTGAACTGAGGGCCTCTGAAGCAATAACAAAGCATGAGCCTCTATTGGCTGAGGTACAAGACTAGCTGTGGTTTAGCCTCTTCTTGCTTTTCAGGTGCCCTGCTGGGTTACAACTGCATCTTCTGATGGGTTGTGTCGTTCAAAGTCCTCTATCTTTGTGCCAGCATACCTCCTAAACTATCATTATCCTATGCTGACCGTTAACAACACTGACCTTCTACAGTGAATGAAGGTTCACATTGAAAACAGTAACTTTAACCTAAACAGCTATTTACATAAAACATGTTGCAATTTAAAAATTGGCATTACATCAGCTACATTATTTAAAAGAGGGCTCTAGAGGTGATCCTGGCAATTACAAGCAGCTAAGCCTAACTTCAGTACCAGGCAAATTGATAGAAAACAATATCAAAGAACAGAATCATCAGACACAAACATGATTTGTTGGGGAAGTGTCTTTTGTAAAGGGAAATCATGCTTCCCCAATCTATTAGAATTGTTTGAGGATGTCAACAAGCATGTGCAAAAAAGGGTGACCCAGTTGATACAGTGTACTTGGATCTTCAGAAAGCCTTTGACAGGGTCCCACGCAAAAACTCTGAAGGAAACTAAGTAGTCATGGGATAACAGAGAAGGTCCTCTCACGAAACAGTAACTGTTTTAAAAAGATAGGACACAAAGGGTAAGAATCAATTGTCAGTTTCCACAATGGAGAAAGATGAAGAGCAGGAGACCCCCCAAGAATCTGTACTGGGACCTGTGCTTTAAACATATTCATTAACAATCTGGAAAAGGGAAAGAACAATGAAGTGGCAAATTTTGTTGATGATAAAGTAATCCAAGATGTCGGTCAGAACTGGATTTAACTAAGGGTTACTGGAGAAATCTCAATAAATGGCATGACGGGTTGACAAAATGGCAAATGAAACTCAAACCACATAAGTGCAAAGTAATGCACACTGGAAAAAATAATCTCAACTACACTTATAAATGTTAGCTGTTATCATTCAACAAAAAAGAGAACTTGGAGTCACCATGGATATTTCTCTGAAAAACTTCTGTTCAATGTGCAGGAGCAACAGTCAAAAAGGCTAACACTATATTAGGAACTTTTAGGAAAGGAATACAAAATAAGACAAAAAGTATCATGACACCGAATACTGTGTCCAGTTCTGGTCACCCTATCTGAAAAAAGATATAGTAGAACTGGAAAAGGTTCAAAGAAGGGCAACAAAGACAATCCAGGGTATGGAACAGCTTCCATATGAGGAGATATTTAAAAGATTGGGACTATTCATCATAGAGAGAGATAACTAAGGTGGACTATGATAGAGATCTATAAAATCATGAATGGTATCTAAACATGAAGTGTTTATCTTTTCACACACAAAAAAAGCCAGGGTCACCTGAAGAAATTAATAGGTAGCAGGTTTAACATAAACAAGAGGAAGTAATTCTTCACACTACACCTAATTAACCTGTGAAACTCATTGCCATGAGATCTTGTGAAGGCCAAAAGTATAACTGGGTTGAAAAAAGAATGAGGTAAAATCATGGACAATATGTCCATCAAAGGCTATTAGTAAGGCTGCAAGTTTTTCATGGATTCTGTTACTATTTGGGATCCCCGGGACTTCTGTAGCAGCCGGTGCAGCTGACCCCAGAGCTGCCTGAGCAGCTCAGGCAGCCTCTGGGACAGGCACAGCAGCCATTGCTGGGGCTGTCTTGGGCCACCAGTTCCGTCTTTCCCCTTCCCCCAGCAGCAGCAGGTGTTTGGGTGTGGGAGGGGGCACTGGGCTAGGGGTTGGGGCACAAGAGAGGGTGAGGGCTCTAGGTGGCTCTTACTTTTAGGGGGCTCCCCAGAAGTGGCAACATCTCTCAGATCCAAGCCTCCACCTGCATGCACTGCCCCCACAGCTCCTATTGGCTGTGGTTCCTAGCCAATGGGAGCTGCGGAGCCAGCACTGAGGGCAGGGGCAGTATGCAGAGCTGTCTGGCCATGCCTCCACCTAGGAAAGAAGGAGGGGGATGTCACCGCTTATGGCGAGGTGTGGAGCCTGCCAGCCCTGCCAACCGCCCCCTCCACCACCTGATTTAGTCATGGGTATATAGTAAATCCATGGACAGGTCAAGGGATGTGAATTTTTATTCACTGTCCATGACTTTTACTAAAAATACTCATGACTAAAATGTAGCCTTACCTATTAGCCAAGATGATCAGGGACATAACCTCATGCTCAAGGTGTCTCTAAACCTGTGACTTCCAGATGCTGGAACTGAGCAATAAGGGATGGATCACTCATAATTGCCCTGTTCTGTTCATTCCCTCTGAAGAATCTGCATCAGCCACTGTCAAAAAGACAGGATACCGGGCTAGATCGACCATTGTTCTAATCCAATATGGTAGTTCTTACATTTTCAAATGTTTTTCCAGTCTACTCATAGCAAGGAATCAACCACATTTAATTTCATGTTTCAAACTCTACAGTATTTCATAAAAAAAACACTAAAGACATTTTATTTACATGACACCACTAAAAACAGGTGCAACTAACCATATTTTTCCCCATCCAACTGCCATAAAAATTCAAGCAACTCAAAGTATAATAAGCATGTGCTATTCATCATCCAATTGAGAACAGACTTTCTATAGGCCATTTCCATCCTGGTTAAAGAGGATATCCTGGCACAATCTTCACTATATTGACACTACTGCACCATTATAATACAATAGTAGTATTAGACTAGCCTTGATGAAAACGTGCTTCGATGTGGAGTTTGACTTCAGGCTGAAACTACTTGGACTCTTGTTAAGATACAAACTTAGGTTACACTAGAGAGGGAGGGCAGGACAGATACCTGAAAGCTACTTTGGTGGCTAGTGTCCATTTCTGTATGCCAGGGGACTGCGATTCAAATTCAGACTGGTTCATTTAGATATTAGAGTACAGTAGTCACAACAGAGGTTTTAGGTTGATTCAAAGCTTCATTTTCTTCTGCAACCACTAAATTGTTCATTTCTACTTAAGTCCACAAACTTCCACACGAGAAGGAACTGATGCTATCATTCTCAGCCACCACCATCCTTTGGTCACATTCATCTTCTTTTATCTTACAGCTCCTAAATATAGGTTCCTCACATCTTACTATAGGTAATCAATGGTTTCCGGGATTGAGCATGAAGTTCTATTCCAGATCTGAGTGTTATCTGGCAATATGATCTTGGACAAAATTATTTAGGTTTAAATTTTGGAAAGCGAGTGCCAATGTTTTTTACACCGATCCACAGTTGTATACAACATAGTTCTAATCATGCCAGTCCCAGGATATTAGAAAAACAAGGTGGGTGAGGGAATATCTTTTATTGGACCAATTTCTCAAAGGGAACCGGCACAACACTTTCAAAAGCTGAGCTTGAATTCATAACTTTGCTAGACACTAAAAATCATGGACTTAATATAGACACTGGATTTATGGCTTATTAGAACAAATCTGTAACCAATCTATCCCCTCTTTTTGTCCTATAATTACAGGGGTGAGAATGGGCCATTACACCTTGAATGGTCTCTTTGAATGTGTGTTAACTACTTGTTCAACCTTGTATTTAGCTGTGACACTGAGTACTTTTCCTATACCTGAATGTGACCGTGTAGCTCAAAAGATGGTCTCTCATTAACAGAAGTTGGTCCAATAAAATATATTACCTCACCCAGAATGTCTCTCAAAGATCCATAGTTGAGCATTTAAAGAAAAGTGGCCTTCAGTATTCATTTCTGTTGCTGTGACTATAGGACAGTCATTTCCCTGAATCCTGTAGCCTGGCCAATTCCAATATAGTCAAGGGCTCCTGCCTACCTTTTATGCATGGTCTAAACCAGATGGATCACATCTCATCTTGTATTGACCTACTGAACTGACTTTCTCGTCTGGTTCCAGCACCAGATGCTTACAGCTCAGCAACTGGACACAGCATCATCCAAAGCACAATTGTATTTTTACAGAAAGACCCAGGTTCCAATGGATAAGCAATATATTATTGCATGACAGATCAACTCTGGACAAACTCTATTGAAAATAGCACATCTCACAGTATAGTCAAACCTATGGCAGACTTTGACAGGTCAGAAATGCTGAGGCTGGCTAAAAGACCAACAACCTATACATTTACTATATCCAGATTTCACCAAGTTAAATCAAGTAGGACACCTTAAAGCCAAAGTTCTGTATATAGTCAGAAAGGTTTCTTGTAGAGCACTCTCAGGGTCACAACTGGTTTTCATTCGAGGGGAAAGGGCACCTAATGCAGATCTGCCCAGAGTGGCAGATTCTCAGGAATTTTAATAAAGGGGTAGATAATCCCCCCACAACTGATCCAGCTTTATTGCCACAACTCCTTGCATATACTGAAGTTAGTTTTGACTTCAGTGCGTAGGAAAACCATCAGTATTAGGATATATAATTGTTTCCTTCCATCAACAGAAAGGGAGTTACCCTCACAAACCCATTTATCCTGTTACAGGCCTACTAGGAATCTTCACACCCCTTAGTACCTGGAATGCAGGTACCCAGAACAATAAATAAGGGTGCACTGAGAATTGGGGTGCACGGTGGGTTCAGAACAAAGACAAGGAGTACATCATGGTACCAGAAAAACAAGATAAAAGGCTAACTAGTTAAATGTAGTTTCAAAATGATGCATATGGCACCTTTTACTGGTAAACAAAAGGGTAGATTTAGAGGTATAACTTTGGGGAGCACACCTTCTGCATCAGGTGAATGCAACATTGCTCCAGGGGACTGTTCTTCAGAGACTGGTAACATATAGAACCTTTTTCTTGTACCATATTAATAAACCTGACTGACATCATTAAATATACTCAAAGACCAAGTAACTAAAGAACCGAAGTGTGGTCAAGCAATTGACTATACAATGCATTAAGAAACGAGACAGTTTAACTATGATGGAGGAGTATTGGAAATGAAGCATGTTGGAAAAAACCAAGAGCCTGATCCAGGAAATTGACTTCAATGTGCTTAAAGTTAAGTGTGTGTATATGTTTGAAAGATTGTGGCACATAATGTTATTCTAAGTGTTTTCACTTAACCAAATGTGAAAAATGTCAAAGCACTGTTATCCTGCAGATACAGAAATATGAACTTAACTCCATAAGTTGGTATAAAATCAATTTGATGGGGAAAATCAAATAAGCCTTAAGTAATGAGATATGTCTGATCAGATCAGAATGAAAGAGAGCTTAACATATTATTTTATTCCTACAGTACACTACAGATGACAACTATTTTTTTAAATTACCTATTGAGTTTTTAGATTTGAATTTCAGATTTGAAAATTCAGAAGTGCCACAAATATGCAGGCAGAGTGGATCCCTTAGAGTTAGATTTTAACAATATCATCTTCCCTGAATGAGGACCAGTGAATAGGGGTGTGACCCCTGGAACACTCAAGGGAGGGCATATTGACTATTTCCCTGCCTGGTCCAACCCTATCATGTACCAATGGGGAAGTGATTTGCTACTGGTTTATACCTGCAGATATATATTTATTTTCCCTTATATATTCATTCCATAAGATTTTTCTGTCACACACACATATACATAACCCCCTTTCATTCAATAGCAAACATACTGAATGTAGCTGCTGCCGACATACTTAAGATCTGTACAACTTCCCACCAGAATCCTCCCAAGTCCTCATTATGAAGGAGGAAAAAAAAAAAAAAAAGCTTTGCAGAGTACCCTGAAAGTCATTAAATATCCAATTGTTTTGGTCCAGAGCAAAAAAAGTTTGAAAATTGGTGGACCCCCATAGAAAACATCCTGCCACTGCTCCCTCTTTTACATGTGTGGTGCCCCAGCTCAGGTACCTCTGCTGATCCCAAATGTGGCAGTGTGTCTTGGGGAGAAAGATGAAACCAGTATGGTCCGGTACACTGTACCATTAAGATATTTATTGCCTATATGCTGTACAGTAAAGACACATTTGGTATCTGCTGACCACTGCAAAGCAATCCCGGGCACCGCAGTGACAAAAGGATAAGAAGGTGGGGCGGGGCCTGCTGAGTGGCTCCCACACCAGCAGCTCCCTCAGCATGGCTGTACCTCCCTCTGCCCTTCCACGCTGCTCTGCCAGCCCAGTGCATTGGGAGGAGAAAGAAGGAACTAAGGCAGTTACCATTTTCTCATCCTTACCCAGTCATTTCTCCTCCACTTGCATGAGTGGGCATATACTGTGACCCACAACATGGGTAGCCTGCATAGGAGAGTACAGGAGATGATGTAATTGCAAGTCACATTCCTGCCCTTAATTCATGGTCTCCAATAGTTCTGTTTTATTTACATATACTGACTTATGTATGAAACCAACAAGCTGATAAACATTTAACCAACACATCAATGTGAAAGCACAACAGGTCTTTATATTAATTGCCTTTAGATATAGTCTTCAGTATTGCCAATTCCAAGCACTCAAAAAAATAATGAGTAGGACCTCAAATCATGAGATTCTAAAACTGTTGCATTCCTTTAATTTGCCTTCTGATTTCTGAACCTTTAGGATACACTCAGTTCTTGGAACTCCCCTGCCTATTTTGATCTATTTGAATGACTGCGTATAGGCAGGTGATATGGCTTTACTGTTTGATCCTTCTCCTCTGACCCTTCTCATGGCTGAAAAGAATTGATTGGTACATTTCTGTTAGTAATACTAGTCATTACCTCATACAGATAAGGAAAGTTTTATTTTATCATTCTCAAAGTGTCTCTAATGTTGTGGGGAAATTATGAGATTTGACACATTAATTAGACTATCATAACGCATACTGAGTTAAAGCTGGTCCCTTTTTTATTTCTTCATTTTTTACTGTTTAGTGCATCTTTGTATATAAATGTATATACACAGTTTTTATTACATAATGTACTTTATAAAGAGTTTAGATGTTTGTTAAAGGCATTGTGTAGTATAAAAAGTTCAATATTATTTATCTAGATAGTTGATACTCTACGTGCAAGGAGTTAGCAGGCTCAGCCAAAATCTTTATGAATGCCTAATTACAAACACCATCACAAATGGTAACATAACTGGCATCATTTCTGATATTGCCAAGGATTGCTTGGACATGGAGGCCAAATAATAATCCTTTGCCCTCTAGAGAAAATCTCTCTACATTAGCACACTGGCAGGAGAATACTATGGTAAGGTTTTTCACTGGCACATCCTCTGCTGTTCCCATTGTCTGGAGAAAACAAAAGTCATTTGTACCTTGGACTATCAAACCCCAGCACCTTTCAGGAAAATTAAATGTAGAAAAGAGAAAAGAAAAACAAAGGATACAGCACTCTGGGGCAGAGAAAGTGAGAACATGTAGCAAGGGAATTCCTGGGATAAATGCGTCAAGATAGGCCTGTAAAGCTACAGAATCTTGTGTTGCAGAACACTTTTAGTAATGCCTCCTGCCCTACTTGTATGAATACCCTTTAAATAAACCTATTAGTACTTCAAATATTGATGGTCTCTACCAAGACATCCAGGGAACACCATTAAAAAAATGTATGAGAGCTAGATCCTTCTTAGGAGAATTGTATTTCCTCTTGGGAGAAAAGGTTTCCTTCTCACACAGCTAGCTTAGGAAGCAGTGAAAGTGTTGAAGCAAAGCACTACAGTTTGCATCACAAGTATTTAAAAGACTCAGTTAGACCTGGTCGCTGACCCAGAGGAGTTTTACTGTTCAATGGGACAGCTGGTATAAGCTAATGCTGACAGGATCCCTGTGGGTTTGCATGCATGTGCTGCGGTGGAGAGAAAAAAAAGCCCCAGAGACTAGTTAAAAAGGGAAGCAGAGGTCAGAATCTGGCTCAGAGTTTGGTAATGGTAACTAGTGGCAAAATTATCAGCAAAACAACATCCATTGTTTCAGTAAACTTGACTACAGGATTCAGCTTAATTGTTCTTAGCTGCTTTTATTGGACTAACAACCATAGCAATTATGTGACAACTCTCTCTTTTATATGTGTAAGTAACATGAAAGAACAGAATAATTGTTTTCTTTTATAAATTCAACACTTTTAGGAACTCCGCCTATCTTGCTTTCCTTTATTTTTGATAGCTTTCTTAAAATGCCTAGGTATAAAGAGGGATGAGGGGTGCTATGCCTAAAAAATCTGCATCTGGGCTAATAACATACTTAAAGTTTACATAACATTAAGAAATGTATTAAAAGTACGTTTTGTTTTTTGAAGGAATCGTGTACTGGTACTTAGCTGTAGCACTGAGTGCTTCCCCACCCCACTCCCTAACAATTCCTATGCATCTTGGAATAGCATATTTTAATAATCATTCCTATTATTGTCTAACGGTGCTCTGAAACAAAAGGATAAGAGATGACTGTCTTCTGAAGAAAAAAAAACTCATGAGCCTAATTTCTGTGCTTACATTGAGGGTGTAAATCCACAGTAATACCACTCAACAAACTGCAGCTACACAAGCGTAAGTAGGAGCAGAACCAGGCCCACTGATTTTTCAGAGTCATCATGCAGTTTTGGGACACAGCCCTCAAACCTCTCAGAGGTCCTTACATCTGGGGATAAGTCCTCTCCTCTGCACTTCCCAGCACTTCGTTTCCAGTCCCCCTTGGCAATTCAGCTTTCTCAGGAGCTATGTTCCAAGTGCCCCCAGCTATCCTGTATACCTCTCTGAAGGGGATGCGCCAATATGGTCAACATCAATTTTCAAGGGAAATTCCACATTATTGCTGCAGATTAGCAGGGGAATAATGCCATGTGATAGTCTGCACACCTATCTACATCCTTTTTACAAGACCATGATACATTTTGTACAGAGTATGCCTTGTGACGTATCATTTGAAAACTCATCCACTGAACATTACTGTCGTGGTAAGATATGTGTATCAACATTGTATATAAAGTTATAAGCTTCTACTGTGTAACACTGCATTAACATGCTCCAAGTTTAGAAGAGCAGGCACAAACCAGTTCCTCAGAAACAAACGTCAAACCAACACTTTAGCCAGATGTCAACAAAGTCACGTGGACTACCATCTAATTAAATGATCATTCTTCAGCAGGAAGAAGGGTGTAAGCAAGGAGTTACATACTGACAATAGAAAAATTGGGGGCTCCCATGTAAACAGACTGGCTTTCAGCTGCACCTCAGCTGGTTATATTCCTCAAAGAAGGGAGACTAGTATAAGAATAGAGTGTGCGCGCGTGTACACACCACAAAATTACCTCCCTCTCCTGCCTCTCTCTCTGCTCATGGCATCAGCAGCACCTGGAAAAACACTGAACTGAGGGAGGGATCCTGACAGTAAAGGCTCTCAGCCAGTAAAGACTGCAAAGAGCGGGTGATCAGAAAAACCTTTGCTTTGAATCCAGTTAGCTTGCTAAATTAGGTATTAGTTTGTGTTTTATCTTTTAATTGTCTTTGTGACCAATTCTGATTTCTATGCCTCATTACTTGTAATCAATTAAAATCTATCTTTCTGTAGTTAAAGAAACTTGCTTGTTTTATCTCAATCAATGTGTTTGGATTGAAGTGTTTGGGAACCTGCACTTGAGGTCTGTGCATATTATTTTCCATTGACAAGACAGACTTTATATGAGCTTGCATTTACCAGAAGAGAGCTGGGAAGTACAAGATGCACATTTCTGAGGGAAGGTCTGGGACTGGGAGTTTGCTCGTGTCACCCTGTATGTAATTCACGAGTGGCTGGCCAGAGCATCCATGTAATTCAGCTGGGAATAAATTTTCATGCTAGAGGCTGTGTAAGAACTGGACAGGAGTGGTCATTCTCACAGCAAAGGAGAGTAAAAGGCACCCTAGACCAGAGAATTGAGGGGAGACAGATGTTCAGCAGTCCAGATTGTACCTTAGGATATGTCACAGCTATGTAGACTGATCATCACTCAGCACCAAACCTCCCTGACTGGTTGTGCCTGAAACTTGTGCAGCTCAGACAAAGGGACTTGCAATGATACTAAAGCTCCTCTCCTACCATATATGCTTTTGGTCAGTATTTGCCTGCTCTGCACTCCCTCCTCACCTGAAAGCACGACCGATGATTTGGCCTACAGTCTGGGAACAGAATCAGGTAAAGTTCTTGGCAAACAAGTGTCTCATTGTAATGTGTCCTCCGAGCATATGCAAAATTTTATATTTTTGCCTTTATTTTAGCTTTCAGAGGAGATTAAGCTACCAGAATTGCCTCGATAATGTACACTGTAAGCATTTTGAATAATTGCTAAGACACTGCTACATATTAGCTGATGACTTGGATATAGGTTTTTCTGTTGGTTTTCACATTGATGTCAAACCTCTCTCTTATAGCTGCAAATCAGCGCCTTCCCAGAAAAAAAAAAAAGTATTCCACATATATTTGCTACTAAACAAATTATAGCCATGCCAGAAAAAAAACAACATATTTAAATAGGATACCACATTAACTAGGACTGCTTGAAAACTTTCCACTGAAACTGCTTTTTGATGAAAATATAGGTTAACCTAAATGAATCTTACTGCAAAAAGCATCTCTCATCCACCAAAATATTTGACTTAATTGACAAACTGAACACCAAAAAAAACCCCACAACAAAATAAATAAATAAATAAATAAAAGTTCTGCTGAAAACTGAAAAACTAATTCAGAAATGCCATCATGGTATCTCTAGGGAGCAGTAGTTCATATGTCTCCTACACCCGTTCTCTTCAATGACCCTGATTCCCTAGCCAGACTACATCTTTCATGCAGCACTGTGGCACCTCTGCTACAGGGAGACTGTGGAGTATGGTGGGAGATGTAATCTAGTCAGGGAGTCTGGCCCTGAGAGAAGAATGGGGGCATGAAGAATCAGAATGAAAATACCCATGAAGCATCCTAGTGACATTTCTAAAATCAAAATGTTTGGTTTTCAGACAAGTTTTTGGCTGAACATAATTGGGTTTGGACAAAAATTTTCGTTTTTCAACTTGCTGCTACATGGCTGAAATGTTCTGAAGGAGGGAAAACAAACAAAAAACTAAAACACCAACACACTCCCTCCTTCTCTCCCCTCCCCAATTTTCCACAAAGCTCTAGTGATAAATTGGGTGTTTTCTGGAAACCAGACCATATAGTCAAATTGGGACAATCCACTTACATCCATTAAAACACAAGACTCTAGTTAGACAGCAAGAAAAAGAAAAGAAAAACCATGTATTTGTTTCCTTGCTGGTCAAAGTAACCATACCAAAAGTAGCCAAGTTCTCAAAGCTGGGATTTCTCAAAGGGATGTTAAATTGGACAATAAGAGATGCCAATACTTGTGAAAACATCAAAAATGTTTTGATTTGGGGGCTACTTTTGGTGATTGCTCACTATTTTATGAACAGCCACAGGCAGCTCAGGAATAAAAATACTGGTTGAAAAAACTTGAATTTTGGTGGGAAAGGGACCATTTTTGCATACAAATTCATGCCAAGTGCCTATTTTATCAACTTATTCTACTCAAGAAATTTATGAGAGTCACCAGCAGTGGGCATTCACAAAGCCAGCTGCTGCCTGCAACACCTTGTGGCTCCTGTGAGCTCTGAACGTGACAGCACTCTGGAGCAGGCACAGCAGTCACCCTTTCCTTCAGTGATTTCCCTCCCCCCCTGTTTCCCGAATTTCCCCAACACTCCCCCCCAGTTTTGTGAACTAGTTACATGCCAATTTAGTGACTGTTTGGAAATTTGAATTGAAACTGAAACATTAATACACATTTTAAATTATATACTGTGTATATAAAATACGTGTATCTGAAAAAGTATAATAGATTTGAAAAGTATGAACATGGACTAGCTTTCTTATACAACTATTGTTATTTCTGACAACGTCAATGCATTCATTTCGGTGGTGTTAGCTGACCTAATAATTTCAAACAATGATTTGTAAACCAAGTCTAAATGAGCTCTCCCTGACAGCTAGTGATGAGCTGGGGCTGGGGGCGGGAAAGGCTTCAGGACCAGATTGTATTTACATTCACACCTAATCTACCTAGGTATCCAGCAAACAGAGCTGTGTTGCCCAAGTGATAGATTTTGGCTGGGGTTGGATTACAAATCACTTGAATGCAGGGGGAGGGAGGGATGAAATGTTGTTGTTCTTATTGTATGAGTAAAGGGCAGTAGAACTGTACTTAGCCTGTGCTGATTGAGGGCATCAAGGGAGAGGGTGGGGACCTATCCCTCTGCACTCTTTAAAGACAGAGCTGGTTAGGCTCCATAAATAGTGTTTTGTTCTGTTAAATGACCACTGCAGCTGAAATCACTGAGCATCAGGTCTAAGTGCTTAGTCCTGCTGTGGGGACAGTGTTTCTGTGGAAGAGACACCCAGACTGCACTAGCAGCGAGGTTCCCCCACTAAGAGCTCAGCTGAAATCACTGAGAACTGGGTGGAACCTCAAGAGACCAACTCGCAGAGGTCACAGTGGCAGGTGGCAGCAGAAGGTGACTGCGCAGGTCATTGGCAATAGAGTGGTGGAATGAACAGTGACACAACAGCCAGCAGTGGCCAGAGTGAACAGTGAGCAGCTGCGGGAACGAGCAAGGTGCCTTCTTGCCCCCTACCTGGAAGGTGTACTCACGTGAAAGCACTCTGAATTCTGAGTCTCTACTGAAAGGACACCACCAGTGAGTGGGGTTCGATGGAGGGAAAAGTGAGGAGTACGTTAAGGATTTGTTCGTTGGACTATATTTTAGTGACTTTGCTCCAGAATGCTAGATTTGTGACTTGGAATGGAAACTTATATAAATGTTTCCTATAGGCCAGGATTTTTAAAATGCATTATTTGCCAAGGTTGTTATCTCACATCGTTGCTATCTTAAGAGGTCCTTATGTTGGGAAGTTTCTGTACTAAACATTTTTATTATAATTAGTTTTACATAAGAATGGTCATACTGGGTCAGACCAATGGTCCATATAGCCCAGTATCCTGTCTTCCGACATTGGTCAAGGTCAAACGGAATGAACAGAACAGGTAATCATCAAGTGATCCATCCCCTGTTGCCCATTCCCAGCTTCTGGCAAACAGGCTAGGGACACTCAGAGCATGGTGTTGCATCCCTCCCATCCTGGCTAATAGCCACTGATGGACCTATTCTCCAGGAATTTATCCAGTTCTTTTTTTAATCCTGTTATTTTTCTGTTCTTCACAGCATCCCCTGGCAAAGAGTTCCAAGGCTTGACTTTATGTTGTGTGAAGAAGTACTTCCTTTGTTGTTTTTAAAACCTGCTGCCTATTAATTTGATTGGGTGACTGCTAGTTCTTATGCTTTGTGAAGGATTAAATAACATTTCCTTATTCACTTTCTTCACACCAGTCAAGATTTTATAGACTATTATCATTTCCCCCCTTAGTCATATCTTTTCTAAACTGAAAATTCCCAGTCATTTTAATCTCTCCTACTGTTTTCATACCCCTAATCATTTGAGTTGCCCATCTCTGTACCTTTTCCAATTCCAATATATCTTTTTTGGGATGGGGTGACCAGATCTGCACACAGTATTCAAGGTGTGCACGTACCTCGATTTATATAGAGGCAATGTGATATTTTCTGTCTTCTTATCTATCCCTTTCTTAATGATTCCCAACATTGTTTGCTTTTTTGACTGCTGCTGCACATTGAGTGGATGTTTTCAGAGAACTATCCACAATGACTCCAAGATCTCTTTTTTGAGCATTAATAGCTAATTCAGACTCCATCATTTTGTATGTCTAGTTGAGATTGTTTTCCAATGTGCATTACTTTGCATTTATCAACACTGAATTTCATCTGTCATTTTGTTGACCAGTCACCCAGTTTTGTGAGATCCCTTTGTAACTCTTCGCAGTCTGCCTGGGACTTAACTATCTTGAATAGTTTTGTATCATCTGCAAATGTTGCCACCTCACTGTTTTCCCATTTTTCCAGATCACTTATGAATATGTTGAGCAGTAATGGTCTCAGTACTGACCCCTCAGGGATACCACTATTTATCTCTCTCCATTCTGAAAACTGATAACTTATTCCTACCCTTTGTTTCCCATCTTTTAACCAGTTACTGATCCATGAGAGGACTTCCCTCTTATGCCATGATGGCTTACTTTTCAAAAGTCAATTTAAATTAAATACTTTTTTTTAAATTATATTTTTTTAGAAATCTAGACCTGTTATGTGTTTTGGTATAACTTGCATTATCCTTATATTAAATTTGCATTATCCTAATAAAACATTTACTTTATTCATAACTCTTTTATATGTTGCAGGTCAAAGTGAAAATGAAAAGACAAAAACCAATACAAGAATTTTTCCACTCAAAGGCCTCAAAAACTAACCAAGGTGAAGAACACATCAAGAACTAGGGAAGTTGTGGAATCTCCATCTCTGGAGATATTTAAGAGTAGGTTAGATAAATGTCTATTAGGGATGGTCTAGACAGTATTTGGTCCTGCCATGAGGGCAGGGGACTGGACTTGATGACCTCTCGAGGTCCCTTCCAGTCCTAGCCTCTATGAGTCTATGAGAACCAAGACTATATCAACATGTCATCTGAAGGTTCTAATGGTATATCTACATTCAACCAGCCCAAAGCACAAATACAGCTACCTACTGAAGAAACAGTGTCTCTAAAACCTAAAGGCAGTTACCTATGTTTGTCGGTCAAAAAGTGTTCCCATTTATTGAAGTTAGAAAAGATGGCTACTGATGCACCTCTTGCAAAAAAGCTTACAAAGAAGGAAAGCTTCCCAATGCTATCATGCGGCAAAGTGGAGCAGCTTGGTTTGTCAAACCAATCAGCAATGCCAATGCTGACTAACTACATGAAAAGGCTGCAAAACACAGGCCTCTGGAGTGCATCAACATGCAGAAAGCCTTATAAGCCCACTTTCAAAGCCAATTTTATAAGTACTTAATGAGGCTGTTAAGAATGCTGGAGACATAACACAGTTCATGTGAACAAACATGGCTGTGACATCCTACTTTCTATTTAAGAAAGAGATAACACATACTACAAACTGGAGGCCAATGTTAAGTTAAGTGCGTTGTCACTTGTTCATCCTCAAGAATTGAACTCACAACCCTGGGTTTAGCAGGCCAATGCTCAAACCACTGAGGGGGCCATGGAGGGGGAAACTGTCAGGTACAGTACTTGGTCCTGCTAGTGAAGGTAGGGGACCGGACTCTATGACCTTTCAAGGTCCCTTCTAGTTCGATAAGTATCTATCTCCATATTAAGTTGAACACTGGTTCCGAACAAGACCAACAAATGCTCACTATCTTTCTGCAAGAAACTCGACTGACTGGCTAGAAGCATGAGGAGCAACAGTGAAAGACTCAATAGTTGAAAAAGTGAAGAACGCTCTCATCGCATTCAAAATATTTGCATACATGACTGATGAATGCACTAATGCAAATGGACATCAAGTCACTGTGTATGTTATCTTGATGTCAGGGGTAGGCCAGTAGAGATGCATTTCTAGATGTTCAAGTTATAGAAGACACATCTGCTTCATCTATGACAACCCACATCTTAGAGTTAAATGCTTGTCAGTTAGACCCTAAACAGATGGCTGTTTATGCATTTGATGGAGCTGCAAACTTCTCTGGAAGACAGGGTAGAGTACAAGCTTTGCTCAGAGAAAAGTGTAACACTAATCTCTCCTATACACACTGCAGAGGCCATCTACTCCAACTAGCACTAGTACGAGCTGAAGAATCTTCAAAAGACATTTAAAAAGTTATAAATTTAATGTCTTCATTATATTCTTTTTTCAGCAAGAGTCCAAAAAGACTGACTATCTTGGAAAATACAGAAGATACACTGGGACTGAAGCTCAAACTAGTCCAACCTGGGAAAACCCGCTGGCTTTCTCATGAGCGATCCTTGGCTGTTGTCTTAAAATTACTCCAGCCGTTATTACTGGCTTTGGAAACTATCTACCAAGGTGGGATGGATCTAAGTAGTGAGGCTGGTGGATTACTTTTGCTACTATGTTCAGAGAAGACTATTGCCATTCTCTCTCTCTCGTAAGTCTACTGTTGAAAGCACTTGGGTCATTAAACAATGCCATCCAGGCATCTGCTACAACAGTAGTAGATCTTTGCCCAGCAATAGAAGCTACATTTGGATCAGAGAGCTATCCATTGAAAAAAGTACTGGAAATGCAAAGACTTCAATCCAGAAGTTGACTAATGAAGGCATTTATATTGAACCCTTAAGTGAAGAAGACAAAAAATGTTTGTTAAGACAAGTGAAAAAGTACACAGACTTGATTCTTAAAAATCAACAACAGCAACTTCTAAATTCTATTCAACCTTTACATAGCTTTTACAGATGCCTCTCCTATAAAACATCAATAGTTGAGTGGAGTGAGGCACTACCAGCAATGGGGCTGTCATGTGATCAGGACAGAATAGAGAATTTGAAGACAGAGTGGAATATCATATGATGAATGAAGATTTGACTTCAGCTTCTTTTTTTTCCATCACTAGTGGCTTGACTTGATCTTTCTGTTCTGTTTCCTAGGATGAAAGAAGTAGGAATTCTTCTCTTGCTACTCCCAGTCACAACAGCTGCAGTTGAGCATTCTTTTTCATTGTTTAATAGAATTTTGTGTTCTGAAAGAAGTCACCTTCTGCCTGATCATGTGAATGAACTAATGAGCATATCAATTTAAGGAATGGAAGTACCAGACACATGAGAAGCCACCAAAGATGAACGCATTGCATTCAAGAAGTTCATTAACAGAGTTGTGCAAAATTATAACAATAAACCAAGAAGGATATAGATGTCATGCTTCATAGAAGGCTTGAGTAGCCAACTTTAATTTGTGTGATGACTTTAAAACATGAGTTAAATCTAATAAAATGGTCATGAAACATTTTTCAGTTTTTACTATGGTGCCATACAGCCCACGTTCACCCTCACAGCCTCATCCCTCATCGGCCCTGACACCCCCGCTAATTTCTATTCCTGGGGAAACCACTGCTTCCTTCCCTCCCACCGTGGCAGCTGCAGTCTCACACCACCCCTCCCTTTCCCGAGGCCTATCACATCACAGACAGGGCACTTACTGAGTAAAGGAGGGATCCCAGACAGGAAGTTACTCCATCATTATTATATACTATAGTAGCAACTGGCAGACAATCACACCATGAGTCCATCCAGTCCAGTATCCCATTCAACAGTGACTAGCGTAGTTGTTTGTAAGAACATAAGAGCAGCCATACTGGGTCAGACCAAAAGATCCATCCAGCCCAGTATCCTGTCTTCCAACAGCGGCCCATGCTAGGTGCTCCAGAGGGAATGTACAGAACAGGCAGTCATCAAATGATCCATCCCATCGCCCATTCCCTGCTTCCCAGGAAGGTGCAAGAAACCCTGCAGTAGACAGTTATGGAATATAGTTTCCCACTGGGCAGGTTATCTTCCTATCCCCTATTCCTTATGTTACACCTACACTTTGAGCTGGAGGAATGATTCCCAGCTCGAGGAAACATACTCACATTCACTTTCATTGAGCTAGCATGCTAAAAACAGAAGGTAGCTGCAAGCAGCAGGCAGGGCTCTACTCAGGGCAGGTAGGCTGTTCTGCTACCTGTGCTGTCACAACTACACTATTTTTAGCACTCTAGCTTGATTAGAACTAATTCATCTCCAGAGACAGGGAATCGTATACTCAGCTCCAAGTGTAGACATATCCTTACTGGTTGGTGTATGCTCTATAGCAGGAGGGGTTATATCAGACCGAAGTACTTACTACAGTATGCAATAACTTAAGATGTAGATGTTTTCCATTCTGCCTTTTTAACTCTACTTTTAGTAAGCAATAATGTGGTGATACAAACCTCTCAAAATTGCAGAATTGCACAAGATGGAAATACATATTCCACATTCAGTCTGTGTTCTATGGTTCAACTCTTTGTTAATTAAACATTTCTATTCCAATTAGCTGACTGCAACATTTGTCATTTTTGTACTACTCTTTATTCACTCTTATTTCTCAGCATTGAAGTGTCCTTCAGAGTGATATTGTGATCATTTTCATCTTTAAAAATTATTTTTATAGATTATAATTGCTTATACACAGGTGTAAATCAAGACAAATATCTTGGAAGTGAGTACATTACAACAGAATTAGTAGTACTGTCTGAGTATTATGACCATCTTAAAATCCAGAGGATCTTAATGTCTCCTACTAGTTAGCAGTCATTTCTATGGTCTGAAAAATCTCTTATAATTCAGTAAGTAACTCCAATGATCAGAGTAAATTCATGGTCTGTGAAGCATCAAGGACATCTTCATGCATAATTAGTATTTTGCTCTGGATATAATAAGTACACATTACATTCTATATTCTGCACAAACATATGGTAAAAATCCTGCCTTTACTGACTGAAGCTGTGCCGTGTGGAATACAGCAATATGCATTGTCCAAGCAAAATCCAGCCAGAGCAGGGTATAGTAACGCAGGGTGATGCTAAGCACGCCTAACTGTTGCTCTGATGTTCATGTATCACTGGGTTGGGATCTGGACACATCAAATAGCATGCTTTCTTGAGGCCATGGGGATTGATTATGCAACGCAAAACACACTGGCTCTGATCTATTAAAACATTTAAGCATATCCTTAACTTATGCATGTGCATAGCTCCATTTATTCCAATGGATCTACTCACAAACTTAAGGTAAGCATGCATGTAAGTGCTTTGCTAAATCAAAGACGAAAAACACAGCCTTGAAAACCGGGCCTCCTCTGGTGAATGTCAGGTAGAATTCCTGTTCTGTTGCTGAGCAGATGTATGAGGAAAGGGGGCAAATCTCTCTCTGTGCTCTCTTTACTTCCACACAAAATGGAAAGAATATGGGTGAAATCTCTCTTGCTCTGCAGAAGGCCAACATGAGGTCTATATATGTAAGGTCTGATGAGAGATTAAGTGATTAATAGACCTTGTGCTGTGCAGCCGACCAGGGATAAATTTCACCCTTTTTTTCTTGAACATTCACTACTTGTTGACAACTTTTTTTAGTTCAAGTTTAGTGAATGGTTCTAATTCTTTTCTGCTAAATAGCATGGCCTGCTAACCTACCACTGAATGTTTCCAATAGCAAACTATTACAGTGAGGAAACAGAACGTTGTCATTCAGTATTTAATTCCACTCTGTCTCCAGAAGTCAGGTTTTCAGTGTTGATTCAAGTTCTTTACACTGATTGGGAAATAATCGATTTGTGGAAATACAGGTAACCATTCAATTTTTTTTGTTTGCAAATCATTCCGAAGAGATCTGAAATATTATTGTAACATCTGGTGCAAAGAAAGGAAGAGAAGTTATTTGGCTGACAGTTTTGGATGGTGCAGCCCAGGAAATTTCTATAGGCTTTTCAGCCCTGATTTGCTCCATTTTAAAATCTATCATACTTCAGCATGAGATTGTCAATGGGCTTGTAAGCACATCTTGGACGTCAGGAACACTATCCACAAATAATATTGTGGTTTGAATTAGAGAGCCATGCAAAAACAACACTTCCTTTTTGACCCTTTATTTGTTTTCCTAGAACAAACAGAAATAATTCAAATATTGGAACTATTTCTATGGTTTCCAGGGGAGATATCTACTAGAAAACAAGATATACACTCAGTTAGCAACACTGTAGTTCTGTGAAGGAGACACTGTACCCACACATATCATTTCTATCCAGTCTGATTTATTAAACCTGTGTTGGTTAACTTTAGATATTTTAAGACCGCACAGAGGTTGTAAGGATTACAAGTTACACAACCATGAAATATCCTGCAATTTATAATTTTAAAAATGCTTTCTGATAATGGTTTCAAATGCTTAATATAAATAGTGAAGAAGTCCAGTGGCACCTTAAAGACTAACAGTTTTATTTGGGAATTAGCTTTTGTGGGTAAAAAACCCAACTTGTATTGAGTCTCGCATCAGAAGAAGTGGGTTTTTTACCCACAAAAACTTACACCCAAATAAATCTGTTAGTCTTTAAGGTGCCACTGGACTCCTTGTGGATACAGACTAATATGGTTACTCCTTGATACTTGAATATAAATAGTAAACATGTGAGTAAACTTGTGAGGTACTCCCTTCACTTCATGCCTCATTATACAATGCCTGCATCTGTAACTTTCACTCCACGCATCTGAAGAAGTGAGGGGTTTTTTTACCCACAGAAGCTTATGTCTAAGTAAATCTGTTAGTCTTTAAGGTGCCACCAGACTCCTTGTTGTTTGTGAATACTTGTTGGTTCAACAGTGTTGCCATCTCTCACAATTTCACAAATCTTGAAATATTTTGTATCGTTCTTATAAGCTCCAGCTTCTACAATCAAGTTACTTCACAAGTATATCAGATTTTATTTTAAAAATAATGTTCCTAGCCTAATACTACATTAATGTGCACTAGGGAACTTTTTTAGTGAGTGCCTGCAGGATCCACACAGGCCATTTAGTATGCAACATTCTAGAGCAGGGGTAGGCAACCTATGGCACGCGTGCCAAAGGTGGCACGGGAGCTGATTTTCAGTGGCACTCACACTGCCTGGGTCCTGGCCACCGATCCGGGGGGCTCTGCATTTTAATTTAATTTTAAATGAAGCTTCTTAAACATCTTAAAAACCTTGTTTACTTTACATACAACAATAGTTTAGTTATATATTACAGACTTATAGAAAGAGACCTTCTAAAAACATTAAAATGTACTACTGGCATGTGAAACCTTAAATTAGAGTGAATAAATGAAGACTCAGCACACCACTTCTGAAAGGTTGCCGACCCCTGTTCTAGGCTGGGTTAGAATTCAGTCCCCAACTAGTGAGGACTAAGGCATTGTGTACACAAGTCCTTTGTAAGAAGATATGTTTAATGATTTCAGGAAAGCAAGTAAAACATGCAATTTAGGAATGTATAACAGGCTTTATCAAGCCATCACAAAGTAGCCAAATGTGTATATATATTTTCTGTGTTTACATGCTCTTGAACTAATAATTGTGGTTTATATAAAACTCTTCTAATGAAAATCTTTCACATCAATGCAAATGTTGTGTGCTAAGAATCTGCTGGAGTTTTTTTGTTGTTGTTTTTGTTGAATTAAAATGACAGTCCTGGCTTTGTCATGGCAAAAAAGTGTTTTTAAGCAGTGCAAACAACCAGCTTTAGCTAGAAATGAAGTACAAGGATTTAGACTGTTCAACAGTCACTGTCTCTCCCATAAGGGTCAGATCACCCTCTTCCACTGGATTGGGCTAACACCAAGGAAGTCTCTGAGTTCCCTCTGCTGCAGAACCCTCCTAGGTGTTTTCTGTTGGCTGGGAGGAGTTTGGCAGGATAGGTGAAAGTCCAGCTCCCAAACTTCAGGGATCCTAGAGTCCAGCTTCCAAACCTTAATATTTGCTCTGGATCTGTAGTGCTCCCAACTCCTATTCCAATGACTACAATGGATCCTCTCCCTTTCCCACTTAACAAGATAATAAAGCAAAATAAGCAGCAGAAAGGATTTACTTGCTAACAGTTGCTAAAAACACAGACATGCACTCTGCACACACCCCTACATCAATTAATGCCAAGAATTTCTCAAAAAGAATACTGGATAACCTAGAAGTCAAAAAGCCAGACACAATGTTCTCCTGAGAACACTAGTGGGATTTTCCTTCAGCTAACTAGTCAGACAGCTCAAGGAATCACCTCTGGTCTCTGCAGAGGATACAGTCCAGACACTGAAGATTAATGGATATGCATTAATGGATAAAGGGTAGATGTTATCTATGTGCATGGGAAAATGCATGGTGGAAAAATTAAACTTTTTATAGCAAAACAAAAAAAAACAACCTTTACTGTATATTAAGGTGTCCATAGGAAAAAAATAAAAAAAACATTTTTACCTCTTCCCTCCCCCAATGCCCCCAAAAGTGAGAGGTAACATGCTCTTTAAAATAACATAATTGCATGGCAACCAAACTTTAACAAAACAAGGAATATAAAAATCTTCCAGCTCATGGATCAAAATGTGTTAACTGAAATACAGCACAATCTCTATTACTGCTCCCTTTGATATTAGGCAGCAGCTACAGCAGAACCAGAAGATGTAACTACTGAGAAGTTTAGATCTATAGAGTTTTAACTAAAAGTCCACTGGAACATCAAAGTTCTTTAAAGTCATTTTGCCTCATTTCTTCATGTTGCTGCAAACATCCCACATTTTAAACTTGGGCCATTTATGTCATGAAAGCATGTCTATCCAGGCAAGCACTTAAGCATGTGCTTAAAAAGGTGGTTTAAGTATTTCTATCAGAATCACCTGGCAATTGGCTAAGGCAGGAACAGATGGAAGCTGGAGCAGGGGCTGGCTAGCATGGAAACAGGTAGGGTCTGGAGCTAGAACAAGAGTTGTCTGTTAATATTACTGGCAACAGGAATACTCCCAGCCAGACAGTGACCTTGAACAGACTGCTGCCCTCAGGAAATTATATACTTGCTATGTGAGTGGGTCCGCAACAGAGGATTGGCTGAAACCTGGTTGAATGGCCTGAGGCTGATCACAAAACCTACGGGCGATTGCCTCTGATGACTCATTACTCACACTGGCTCAGAGACAACTCAGCAGGTTTAAGCAGGATCATACTGAGAGGAAATTCATCACATTCTCTGAATACATGTGGACTGAAACAAGCGTTCAAATACTTTCCTGAATTTGGGCCTTTACTTTCCAAAAATCAGGTTAAATAGTTTAAGTTTATTTTAAAATTAAAATATTTTAAACCCAGATTTACCAACACTGGTGCCTAAGTCTTTTTTTTTTTAACCCAAAGAAATGAAGGGCCATTTAAAAATATTATGGAATTTACATAATTGATTACATTCAAGTAAAAATAAATAAAAAGAAATGAAATCCAATTCCCTGAATTGCAGAACAGGGCCTAAGTTGCAAAGACCATACAGACCTTGAACCTACAAAAGCAGCCTCCACTGATGTCATCAGTACTGCAGGAAAGTACGATTGTCAGACCATGCAGCGATCACTGCAGGATTTGGGCCTTAGTTTCAAATACAGAAGCTTTAGAACAGGTTCTCAAACTGTGGTCCACGGACCACCAGTGGTCTGCGAGCTCCGTTCAGGTAGTCCGCAGATAGTTCCCTCTAAGGTGTGTGCCTGGGTGGCTGCACACAAGAGAATGAAGTGCCACCCATCTAATTACTGGAGCCGCACAGCCGTGGCTGAGGCAGAGGGGGTAGGAAGAATTTGGGACGTGCAGGGCTGTAGCAGCCAGAGGAAGAGGTGACTTTCTCCAGCTCCACGGCTGCGGTTGCAGGGGAGAGATGGCCCTCCTTCCCAGCCTCAGTTCTGTGACTGCTGTGGTGAGGGAGATGCCCCAGCCGGGGGCTGCTGTGGTGGGGGAGAGAGAAAGAGACACTCCCTCCTTCCCAGCCCCAGCTTGGGGGCTGCCACGGCCAGGGAGAGAGGGCACATCCATCACATTAGAAAGGTAAGACTACTGATATTAAAATAGGAGTTGTGTGCTTTTATCTGTAGAACAAAATAACAATTAAGATTTTTTTTATAGAGAGCTTTTATCCAAAGCACTTCACAATAGTTAGCTAATGGTACAAATAACATTTGGAAAGATCATTATGTGGTATGCCGAGACCCTCAGCAATTTTCATGTGGTCCTCAGGGAGGAGGAGGGAGTTTGAGAACCACTGCTTTAGAAGAAATTCAAGATTCACTCCCCTTAGATGAGGAAATTAAAGATTAATTTTTATCCAATTTTTTAATTATTATAGTCTTGCAACAGTGGCATATTGATTTATTTTAAAGTCAGATTTCTAATTAGAGTGTATTAAATTAGATAAGTTATATTCACATATTGGCAGCATTTTTTCTATGTTTTGATTGTCAAGTAATGATTTAAAATGTATACCATGAAAGTGTCTTATGAGATAAATAAGATCTTGTATCTCTGGAACAGTGTTGCCTCTGTATTTCTTTGAGTACTGTAGTAATGGGAATCAATATAGATCTTCATAATGGAAACCTTACTCATGTAAGTAGGTGCACTGGCTTAAGTGGGACTTGGATTATAAACTTTGGGGCTAGGACTGTCTGCTCTATGTTTGCAATGCCTAGCAGAATGGGGCACCAGTCTTGGTTGATCCTTACGCAGTCTGGCTCTGGCACATGGCACGCATGCTCACCTGCATTTGGAATGCATATAGCGCCCATCATTTGAAGAAGAATAAATAATATTCAGGAGAAAATACTCTCCAGTGTGCAAATTGGTTGTGTGTTCTGGACATAAGAATCTCTCCTGGTGCGCATAAAGTTCATGAAGGAGCTATTGTTAAATTATATTCTAAAAAGTTATAGCCTCGTTTTTTGGAGGTCAAAGATGAATTATTAACATGTGTTCTGGACTTCTGAAAATTCCAAAGGGTTGCTGAGTTTTGAAATTTCTGTCAAGTTGTTTTAGCATCAGGACTTCAAGAAGGAACAAAGCATATTGGGTTAAACATTCTTCCAAAGATTAAAACGATTTCATATTTCATTCAGGTTTCCTCCCACATCTTCGAATCCTATTAACAGGGCACCTGACATGTTTTCCCTTTTAAAAATGTGACTCAACCTCCACCAGTCCCTGGGCATGTCAGTTTCTGGAAACTGAATAGCAAGATCTGACACCTATTAGAAAGTCCTGGATCTTTCCTGTTCAGATGTTTCATCATCTGTCAAAATTTGACTATGAGACCCCAAGGAGACTGATAAGTTTGTTACCCACTGTCTAAAAATGTTATACACAGAATCAAAATCTCTTACACTGATAAATTTTAAACATAAAGTCTTTGTTTCTTTCTGGGAATGAAAGAGGAACATAAAAATTATTGAAGATTTCTACTAAGGAAGTTTTATATAATAGTGTGATGGGGGAGGGGGAGTTGTTAGCTTTTGTTTGTTTCTTTCTAAAGCAAAACATGCTAGTGAGAAAAAGGTGTGGTATATTTATGGAGTAGAATATACAGATTAATTCACTATAGCCCCTCACTTGTATGGTTATTTATACCTATTCAATGCAAATTTAACGCTACCAGATCAGAATGCTAACATTTTAAACTTACTTTGCTCTGATACAAAGTGAGCACACAATAGAGCTGGCAACTCCAAAAAATTGGGGGGGAGGATTGGTTCAGGTTGAACCAGTGACAAAATTTTCAAAATCTTATTTCAAATATTTTTCAACATTTAAAGTTATTTTTAAAATTAAAAATTAAATGAAATTTCAAAACAAAAAATAATTTTAAGTGAAAAATTGAAACAATTTCAAAAGCGTAGAAACAAGTTGTTGGTGTGCTTTTCCCCCCAAACACCACAAAATCAACATGAATTTGTGAAACATTTCAGTGTCATCGAATCTGTCTTTTTTCCCCCCAACCACTTTTTTTTTTATTTAAAAAAGTTTCAACCAATTAACATGCTATAAGAGATTTAAGGGAAAATAAATGCTTTTGAATTAAAATATAAAAGCTATTTAAAACATTAAGGGACAAATCCCACCCATAGGTTCAGTAAGCCCCCTTGGCTGCAGAATTGATGTCGTTCTGCTGTACAAAGTGAGTAGCAAAAATTGGGACAGGCAACAGAGGTTGCATATAGCTCCAGTGTGTCATGGAACAACCCAGCAC
Source organism: Gopherus evgoodei (assembly GCF_007399415.2). Lineage (NCBI taxonomy): Eukaryota > Metazoa > Chordata > Testudines > Testudinidae > Gopherus > Gopherus evgoodei. The sequence continues at coordinate 19,710,728 of NC_044327.1, read as the reverse complement.
TAGGTTACATCAGGGCTGGGCTAGGGGAGGCAGCAGTTAATGCACTACTATTCTTCCATTAAAGAAAAGTTCTCGGGCTGCAAAGGCAACTCCAGGCTGGTAGAGGCTATGTCACAACACAACCATCTCTTGAGCACACATAGCAATAGAGAATGCTCATTTCATATTGACTTTGTCAGTCTTTCTTCTTTTAAACAGGGCATCAATAGTCTATTATACAGATAATGTGCTTTGTGTTGGTTATTGATTACTGAGGGAATTGATGTGCTGTGGTAAATAAAAGTTTTAGACCTGTGGAAAATATTCCTGTTATCCGTGCCCCAGGGCTTTGTGTGTTTTCAAATGAATAAATTAAACTTCATTTGTCCCAAATATAAAACACTGTTCTCAAAGCCCTTTGAGATACTCCACTGTAATGTAAGGTGTGTCTAGTACAGCCTTAAATATTTCAGGCATCTTACATTCATGTACTTTACAGTATGTTACAATATATAAATGACATGCTATATATGAGATGTCATGAACTGCAACATTACATTTCATTGAGGAACATGATGCCAAATTAGTCTCTGACTAACTTTCATAGTCTATACACTGTATTCTAGTGCACTGAAAAGAGAGTAATATGGGTACCAGGGAAAAGTTGTGTTATGTATTGCATAGACACAACCAAAGTTACTCAAGATGTGAAAAGTTTTTTCTGTCACCATAGGGTGAAATCTACTGTATTACAAAATTAACTGTGTGAGGAACACAAACAACTGTGTGAAAATTTGATAGAAAGGCATGTAGACCCGAAGAATGATAAGGGACTATTAAAAGAAGTTAAAAGGATAATATTATATCAGCAGATCAGTTTAACAAAGTCAGGTGATTTGTCATAACCCATTATTAACTTGTTCAGCGGCATAGTCTGACCTGGTTTGGGGAGTTAATTTATCGATACTTATTAAGGGGTAAGAAGCAGCTCTGGGCTCAGGCAGCCATGCCCAGACACATCTGCGAAGCTTGAACAAGCTGGAGGCAAGGTTCTAGAAAGGAGAACAGAGCAGCTCAGAGGGTGGTAGTGAAAGACAGCTGCTTTAAGGAAAAAAAACACTTCCTCAGGCCTCACAGCACAGACCTGTTCAAATCCATACAGGAGAGACCAGTGACTAAGCATGCAGACCAGAGACTAGATTGAAGTGAGTTGGTCCATGAAGCTAAAGGAGACCAGGGTTGGAAAGGATCTGGAAGGAAGGCAGCTGCATAGCACCCCTAGGGTGCTGAGTGGTGCTACCCATCATTCAGCCCGGTGGAGAGGGCGGGCCTGGGATCCCCTACCCACAATTGGAGGACACTACAACAACAAAAGCTTTCACCTAGGGTGAGATGCCAGCTAGAGGAGACCTTCACTGTTCAGTTCCACCCCAAAAAATCCCTGTGATAAATGGGAGGTCTGGAAACCCTTGGGGTGGGAGTGCTGAAGGACAGAACTGTGTTTCAATGGGGAGACCACTTGCTAACCATTGAGTTGCACTCTTGGTGGTCATTCATCTTCTATAATACCATATGCAACTGCTTCTTGAAAAGGATTGCTTTGGCATCTTAGGGGGCAGGGGGGAACAAAAACATACAAACAAAAGGTGACCGTATACGAGATCTGTTAGAGTAGCTGAGTGTAGAAACATCACTGAGCAACTGTGATCACTGCAAAATTGGATTTGATATCCACACAGAAGGATATTTCTCTAGGATTTATACAGTTAGGATGATCTTTCAAAAGGGCACTTTTCAGAATAATGAGAAAAATGGGGAAGAAAAGACTGAAGGGAAAAACACACACACAGTTGGCCTTGAGGCTAAACAAGGAAGATGTTAAGAGGCCCAGAAGGTTTGTATACCTCTGACCAAAAAATAAAGTTAAAATGGAGAGTAACACAAGACTGAAATATGCATGCATAATGGGGCTAAAAAAGCATCTCTTAAAAAGCAGGGAATCTTGACAGGAACAACAAAGAACATGAGCAACTTGGACCAAGGTACAAAGAAGTCGTTAAAGGCTGAATTAGCATGGATGAGAACAGAACTGTCATTTCTTCCTTAGAGTGCTGTTCTAAGGTCCCAGCTCAAGTACAGAGAGGAGCAGTACAGGGGAGAGAGTCACCATCTGTGCTATGCCTGTTCTGTGACTAGTAATGGACTTCAGTCTTCAAGATTATGAAGACAGCACTTTTCACTAACAAGAGATGCCCTTAGAAAAAAGTAGGAGGGTGCCTCTGTAGGTGGCAGAAATTTACTCATGCAGAAAGCAAAAAGTTTCCTTCTCCCAGAAAGTGTCAGAATCAGATTAATTTAGGAACCATAAACTGTTTCTTATTATATTGGCGGTCTTTTCCAGATGACTACAAGTTATACTTTACCCTCCTGCAGCAGTGATAACGTTAAGGCAACATGAGAAACAAAAAGGGACCTCCCCTCCCCATTGTTGGTGTGCTATTTTTTTTACTAGGATCACAATGAGAGAATGTGCCTCTGACTGCACTGTACCGGGACAGCTGGAATTCAAAGCTGACACTTAACACAACTTCTTTCTCACAAAAGCTGTATCTATTTATAGTCCACAAGGAAACTATATTATAAGCTCCAAGGCCATGAAACTCATATTGTACTACTAGACAACTGGCAATTATCTGTATTCTATTATGCCATTACACTTGTTAGGTCTTTTTGTGTGTGTTTGGCTAGGACACAAATAGAATACACTTTTTTCCTCATTCTGTACAGCAAATTTCAACTCTCTCTGAAAACATCTTAATAAGCCATTTCCTTTGAGTTCCTGTCAAGGTTATCAAGTCACCCTGGACTATAGTCCTTGAGAAGGTCTCATCCACACATTTCCTCCAGAGGCAGATACAGGTTTATCAAATTTAAGCTTTTCATAGTCACTGTAAAAGGCTTGAAATGATGTTTTTCCCTCTATAAAATTAATCAAGCTTTTAGGATAAAGATAGACACAGACTATTTGCGTGCTACTTTACATTTAAAGTTACTTAATTCCTGGGCTGCAAACAGAATTTCCAAGTGAGAGACAGTTATCCAAGGATGGCTGCACCCTTTCCCCTTTTTATAATCTTCATTTACAGATGGCTGGTTCCAAGCATCCAGCTTTACCCAAATCCAGACATAAGTCTAATCTATTGAAGTGTGCCTCTAGTTCTCACAAAAATCACTTTAGAATGCTGGATAAATCAGGTCATCTTTAGGCATCTCAAAAGTACCCTATAGTTATAGACAAGAAAACCAAAATAAATATTCAGGAAAAAAAAGATCTTAAATAATCTATGATACATATATAGCCCTCAACCATAGTATCTGGCCACTTTACATGTACAGTATTTACCCTAACCCCCATTTTTACAGAGCTAAGGCCCAGAGAGAGATTAAGGCCCATATCTTCAAAGTATTTAGGGCACTTCATTGTCTGGCTATACCGAAAGGAGGATTGGAGACATTTGACATAAGTTTAATCAGGTCACAGATAGAAGTGTACAGTGCAGGTAACCCCATGTTTATTCCATAATTAGCTGGGGGAGGCAGGGCTTATACCATCTCCCCTCCCCTCTTTTTCCACTTTCATCCCTCCAGCAAATCCATTGCTGGGACTTTACCATTCACCTTCCTCGTAGGAGGGTTAAGGTGGGCTATAAGAATGGGGGGTTGGCTGCCTGCTGTACCACTCATAGGAGTCCCTACCTGCCCTCAATTTGTTCCTTTACTGAACACCTCTTTTTAAGTCCTTTTCCAAGCCATTTATCCAGTCACTGTGTACCTTTCCTACGGAGTACCTGCACTGCCACATTAGCTGGGCTGCCTCCCCCACAACCTAGTCGGGTTCCCACACATCTTTTACTGCCCCCCACTTTATATTGGCTAAAACAAAAAGGCTCCAAAGCTTTACATGGGAACCCAATCCTCCCAGAATAATTCGGTGCCCCAGGATGCTGAAATTCCTGACCCTTTTATGACCCCAAGGGATTCCTCTCCCCTTTCCCCCAATTAGAATCTGTCAAGTCTTGTCCACCTAGATGGCTCTCCACAGCTTTCAGCCAGACCCTCTGTGAATGAATGTCTGACAACAAGGCTATGCATCAAGTCATTTCTAATTCTGGGCAGTAATTTAACTCCTTTACACATTCTCAAATAGTGTTCTCCAAGGTGCGCCACATCATGTCGGTGACTACTGATAGGCCTCTCGGTGCGCAGTAGTGGCGTGAGCTGGTCCAATAATATGCTTCTCCTTCCATGCCAACGCTGCCTTGCGCCATCACTGGACCCCAGTTGCCACTAACAAATCCAACTAGGTGCATTAGAAAAACAATCCTGTCCCTACAGATCCATGCTATTGCCTTCAAGGCCAGTCTGCCAACATCTGGCATGGAATCACAACACATTAATGGCAACTGAACACCCAAGGTAGCACACCATAGTCAGGGGTGAAAGTAGAAATAGGGACTTACCATTATGGGGCTGGGTTGGGGCCAGCTCTGGCACCCGGAAGGGGCGGGACCTCAGGTGGAAGGGGCAGGAATAGGGGGGTCAGAGCCAGCCCTGACCTGCCTAGTACCAATAATAATATACTTATCTCCTAGAACTGGAAGGGACCTTGAAATGTCATCAAGTCCAGCCCCCCGTCTTTACTAGCAGGACCAAGTACTGATTTTTGCCCCAGATCCCTAAGTGGCCCCCTCAAGGATTAAACTCATAACCCTGGGTTTAGCAGGTCAATGCTCAAACCACTGAGCTATCCCTCCCCCCCAGTAAGTGCCCTCCCCTGCCTGGCTAGCAGCAGCAACTGGGGGCTCTGGCAGCAGTTTAAAGGGTCCAGGGCTCAGCCACAGCTACCACCACAGGACCTTCAAACTGCTGCCGGAGCCCCTGGCTGCCGCTGCTACCCCACGGCTCTGGTGGCTATTTAAAGGGCCCAGGGCAGCAGAGGCAGTGGGAGCCCCTGGCCTTTAAATAACCCCCGGAGCCCCGCTGCCCCTACCTCAGGGCTCCAGCAGTGGGGCTCCGGCAGCAATTTAAAGGGCCTGGAGCTCCAGCCGCTGCTGGGAGCCCCAGGCCCTTTCAATTGCCACCAGGGGAAGCTGGGCCACCCCAGTACGGTGCACCGGCTCTTGCTGGTACGCCATACCAGGGCGTACCAGCTTATTTTCAGCTCTGAGCATATTGTATGTTTCCAAATGCCAGTGCCCAGTTGTAAGAATTGCCTGTACCTCTGTACCCCGCTGCTATTTGGGCCCCCAACTGCAAATGACAGAGAACCTAATTTCACAGGTCAGAACCCAGCTCCCAGCCTTCCTAGAAGATAACAAATGCTGCCCAGTCTCCTTGACCAGTCATTCAAATCTATTGCCTAAAATTAACTGCTGCTATTTTTATACCTTGATTTCCTGGATCATTTAGCTACATTTTCACAAACCAGTAATATCCTTTTTAGAGATATCTAGACAGTCAGAAGAATAACTAGCATCTCAAATAGGCCCTAATTGAAAATAGATACATGTATTCAAACTAAGAAGTTTAGTTTGGTAAATTATGAAAAACAGTAAAGAAATTATTCTGGAAAGGAAAATGCAAATGGTATACATTATATAAAAGTGTACACAGTAGTAGCTGGTTCACAAAATAAGTACTGGACTTTAGGTAGCAAGGTGCACCCCTTCCCTCTTCTCATCCTGCAGGTGGGTCTACTTTCAAAGTGAAAACCTGAGACACTGGGGCTGGGAAGAATCACATCTGGGTAGCAGATAAAGGATGCTGGGGGGGGAAGTGGGAAGCAAGCAAGTGTCTTTTCCTCCCCTCTCCCTTTTAGAATATTCCATGAGGGTGTATGTTGGGCACATTCTGCAGAGCACAGCACATTAGTGTGCTTTACAAAAATCACACCCACCTGGTGCACTTTGCCACGCCATGTAGACTAGCCCTCAGTCTGGTTCTTACAGTCCGACCATACCCTGTTCAAACAGGTTTCAGTGCTCCCTATGAAAGCAGGTTCTGGTTTCTGGAGGTTGTGTGGGAGGCACATTTTCCCACCTTTGATGGGAGTACCCAAAGATTGGATCACAGTCAAAGATAAACACATCCATCCAGACTACCCTTGGTGATATTTCAGGATGTTCCTGTGAAAGGGAACTACCACTGAAACCCTCATCTCATTTCTCATTTCGTGGTGGCAGCAAGATGTTCCTTTCTCCCCATCTCTTTCCTTTGCTGGGAAAAGAGAGAAGTGGACATGACACACTGCCCTTCAGATTTTGTAGCATTTTACACTCACTCTGCAGTGGAGATGGAAAACTACACATGATACAGGACACTGGAGAATCAGGCCCAGAGAATCTAGCCTATTTCATTCTATGGTTTACAGTGTCTTTTCCGTATTTTCTTTGATATGTTGCTCTATTTATTTATTTATTTATTTACCTGAAGAGCAATCACATCTAAGAAAGTGAAAAAATAAAAAAAAATGTTTCTTGTCCTTCTGAATCTCTGCATGAATGCAGGACCTGTCTGGTAATATCTGAGATAATCAGGTTTATTTTCTTACTACATTCAGTTTGGTTGCAAGCATTTTAGCCTTTTGCCTGCTATTAAAATCAAAGGTATTCACACAGCTAAACCTCTGATCTATATCTTGTCATATCATATCTAACTGATTTATATGCAGCCTATGGTCATTTCTTTAGATGAAGATTTGCCTAAGAATATTTATTTTAACTGCAGATTTACTTATTTTATTTTTTACAAAGATTATCTAAAAAATTCCTAAGCCATCATTGCCAACCTGCCTGACAGCATGGCATTGGGTAGCTTTTCTGAAGGAAAAAAAAAATATTAAAACCCGCTTCCTGGAGTTCCAGCTCATTACTACATGCACAGCCCCCATTAGGTCTTCACCCACTATAACATCCATTTTATATCTCAATCAAATGAGTGAGGTTTGAAGAGAGGTCTCTTTTCTCTCACTGGCAGTAGTGCATTAACCTGGAGGTGGAAGATTCATTGCCATTAAAATTAATAACGTAAGACTGTCCACCTAATAGCTTTAATCTTTGCAGTTCTCCATACAGCTCATAAAACATGAGCAATGAGCCCATCATTCTCTTTTGAAAACTACCATGGTTTAGTCTCAGTCCTGAAAAGTAGAAAGCAGCAACAACGATGTTGTTGCTGCTTTATTAATCTCATCCACGGACCCAGTTCTGCAAACGAACCCATAAAACCATATCCTCACCCCTCATATAGAACCCCATTCAGGGCGATGACATGGAGACCTAAGAGGTTTGAACTTGGCTTGATCTTGTTACAGGATTAGGCCCCATTCTTGTAGTTTAGGCACAGAATATAAACAGACGTGATACAACGTACTTTTACTCCTTTGCCTCATCTGATTTTAATGATTCATTTTCTTGAGCAAGGGATAAGGCACAGAATAACATATGCTAGACAACTGTGAAAATCCTCCTCTACCTATCTAAAAACTGTCACATTACCATCCTGAAGACTGAATACATTTTTGAAATAAGGAAAATATATTAAAATCTGAAAAAGGGAAATTCAAGCCTTCCGCTGTTATTCGTGAACTAAAATGGCATTACCCTTTAGAGGAGTTGTTTACCTCCACTCTGCATGTCTCTACATGTAACCTAAAAGGAAAAAAACAAGAGTTCACTTTCCAAAATAAAAATCAGTGTTCTCTTGCTTGGAAACAATAGTGGCTTTCTTCAGACAAACTAAACTCAGTTTGCAAGGCACAAATCAAGTACAAACGGAAGTTGCCTGTTTCTAAACATAGAACATACAAAAGTAGTTGCTATATGCTGCCATGCCTTAGGCACTCAGTTTATGCCATACGCCCAACACTAACCCAGGGGGGTGAGGAATATGCTATCTGTCTACTCCTAGCAAATTATTATGGGGTTTCTTCTCCCATCCTATGAAACATCTGAAACTAGCAAAGCTTGAAAATGTTGTCACCATCTTCATATGCTTGAATGTTGATTTCCAACCCCCCTGGATTTCCAACACACACACTTTGTCAGTTTGCATCTAGATTGTAAGCCCTTCATAGCAGGGATTGTCTCTTTTACAGCATCCAGCACAATGGGGGCCTAACCATGATTGGGGCTTATGCGTGCTACCATGATATAAATGTTTATTTACTACTTCTACTGGTCTGATACTGGCCATTGTCCAACAGAGGATACTAGAGTACTGTAGATGGACTAGTGGTCTGTTCCAGTATGGCAGTTTCTTTGTTCATGTACAAGCTTTTCCTCCCGATGAGTTAACAAGCCTTTTGAAGAAGTTCCATGAGTAAAAAGTTATAGCTCACCAGACATGGCATGACAGAAAGAAGTTTTCCTGTGTCTCCCAACCATGATTACAATTTTAGAGTAGCAATATAACTTAGACAGACATTTTATAATCCCCAAACTGTATATTTTTAAAATGAGGGTGTCATAAACAGATAGCTAAGGGTTAACGTCTCTTTCACCTGGAAAGAAATAATCTGAACCACCTGACCAGAGGACCATTCAGGAAACAGAATTTTTTTCAACTCTGGGTGGAGGGAATTGTGTGTCTAAGTTCTTTGTCTGTCTGCCTGTATGCTCTCTCAGATGAGGAGTGATTTCTATTTCCTGCTTTCTAATCTTCTGTTTCCAGTTGTAAGTACAAAAAGATTAGATAGAATTTATATATTTTTTTGTATTTACATGAATATAGTTGCTGGAGTGCTTTAAATTGTATTCTGTTTGAATAAGGCTGTTTATTCAATATTCTTTTAAGCAATTGACCCTGTATTTGTCACCTTAATACAGAGAGACCATTTGTATGTATTTTTCTTTCTTTTTCTATAAAGCTTTCTTTTAAGACCTGTTGGAGTTTTTCTTTAGTGGGGAACTTCAGGGAATTGGGTCTGCAGCTCACCAGGGAATTGGTGGGAGGAAGAAGTCAGGGGGAGGTCTGTGTGCGTTAGATTTACTAGCCTGATTTTGCATTCCCTCTGGGTGAAGAGGAAAGTGCTTTTGTTTCCAGGACTGGAATTACAGAGGGTGGACCTCCCTCTGCTTAGATTCACGGAGGTTGCTTCTGTGTATCTCTCCAGGAGCACCTGGAGGGGGGAAGGGAAAAAATTTATTTCCCTTTGTTGTGAGACTCAAGGGTTTGGGTCTTGGGGTCCCCAGGGAAGGGTTTCGGGGGGACCAGAGTGCCCCAAAACACTCTAATTTTTTGGGTGGTGGCAGCAGTACCAGGTCCAAGCTGGTAACTAAGCTTGGAGGTTTTTCATGCTAACTCCCATATTTTGGACGCTAAGGTCCAAATCTGGGACCAGGTTATATGACAGAGGGGTGGATGGAAAACAATACAGTCATTAATGTTAAACGTCAGGGGCTAACTTTAGACACTTAAGTCCCTGCTTAGGGGTGGGACGATTTCACAAGTACCAGGCAGCCCCCTGTAACTCGCTCTGAAATCAGTGCTCAGTATCTGCAAAATAGTGCTGAAAAGTACCTAAATAGGGGCATAACTGCTTCAGTTCAAGCCCTCCCCTTTAAATTTCGGTGCCAATCATATTATCTGCAATCTCTAGTTATTACATATTTACATGTATGTTTTCCATTAACTTGAAAATTAGCTGTGATATCCATCATCTCTGTATGGTAAGCCCATATAAAGTTATCACCAGAAATTGGCAGGGGGGAACTATCAAAATTACAAAAATTGATTTTCCTCATATTTAGAAAGTATGATAAAATCATAAATCAGATAAAATGCACACTTCAGAAGGTTAAGATAATTAAAGTACAGACTCCACTCAAACCTACAATATCAAAAGTAATTGCCAAGTTTCCTTACAAAATGTAATTATACATAGCATAATGTGTGTCTTCAGATTATACAAAAATACTAATGTCTGGAAAAACTACAGAGGCCTGCACATACATCAAAACTCCAAATGAACTGTGTTTAAAAGGCAAATCATATTCCAATGCCAGCAACAGCATTAAGATCCCATGTCAAAATTAGAGAAATATATTAATAGTCTTTTGAAAACATGATTAAAGTAAACAAGTGCTTTATATTCTGAGATGTTTAAAGTTAATTGTTGTACAATTGGCAATACTTTGATGTTTTGTTAGTAGTTTGGAGCAGACAGGATTGTCTTTTCGATCTATTATAGTCTATTAGTTAATTAGGAATTTTTCCCCTTCCAATGCATATCAATTTTTAAATATACTGCATGAGTACAGCTTTCAAAAATGTGGCTTAACTGTGTTCCAATTCAGAGAAACATTGGCATGAACAAGAGAAGAGTTAAGCCAACATTGAGCATTTCAGAATATTCCATTCTTTATGTTTATGTAATATGTACAGTGTGACCTCATATGTCCAAACACCAGAGTCAAACATGGGATTTTGAACTCCCAAAAGGCAGGCCTCTATCCCTTAGCTAAGGGAAGACTAGCAGGTGATTATAATCACGGGATTAGCCACTAGAGGGGACACATTCTCTCACACATGTATCACGCTTTATGATGGGGATACCAAAAGAGAAATTATGAATACATCATCAAACTATGTTTCAGGCACAGTTTGGCTGGTACATTTTAAAAGAAATTGTATATTGACAGATACAATGTACTAAGTCCAAACCCTTATGCAACTGCACATTACAGTTTTGTTTCAAAGTAAACAATCTTTGGCTCATCAGCTACTTATGCCCAGGAAGTACTTTCATGCACTCATTGTCTCAGTGCTGCCCACTATTGCAATTCTATCATGAATCTCGTGATATTTGGTGTTTCTCTCAAAGTCCCAGCTCGCAGGGTTAGGTGATTACATGAAAATCTCTCTCTCCCCTGCTAATTTTTAGCCCTCAAATTTGCAGAGAAAAACTTGAAAACAAAGCAAGTCAACTCCGAAGGCTCACAAACCAGAACTCAATTTTTAATAAAACAAACAAAAAAATCATTGTTTTTGGAGCCTTGCCTACATTTTTTTCCAACTTTAGGTTAGCAGTACTTTTTGACTGTATTTTGAGGATCTTCACTGGGAAATATGTAGATTTATATACCAAGCCAAGTCTTATCACATAACAGTGTCCAGATATGCACAGCTATTACCCCTCCTTTTCACAGCAACCTAGTTTTCTTTGCAGACACAAGAAACCTCTTTTTATGGCAGCATGAACTGATGTATTATAGCCAATAAGCCATCCATGTTTGGCCTAAGTAGGCATGGCTTCGTTGCCACACTGGCAGACCACATTTTTCAGTATATGTACGTGGTCTATCTTAGCCCTGATTAGGAAAACAGTTATGCACATGATGCACAAAAGTTACTTTAGTCAGGTGAATAGACACACTGAAGTCAATTTGAATAATCACATTAACGACGTTAAGCATGTGCATAAACGTTTGGAGGGTTGGGTCTATTATCTGAGCTTTCAAAGTTACAGTTAAGTGTTGCACATACAATGGCAGAATTTAGCTGTAAAATAGCAAAATAGATTTCATCAACCTAATAATTCTAAGCATTATTGTTTGATAGGATATGACTTAAAAACAATATAGGAAGAGAAAGGAAACAAAGCTCTTGTGTCTAAGTCATTCATCAGTTAGTTGTGTTTCCCTGAAGTGGTAAACTTTTCATCCTGGTATTTATTTGAAATAAGCATAAAAGTGTGATGTTCCTCTGATAACCATCTAGATCAATACCTTCAGTGTTACATTTTTTGGTAAGTGGAAGGGTTATGAGAGGTTAACAGGTTTGCACTGTTTCATGAATGCTTTAGATTTTCTGCATTGCCTTACTTCTTTCAGAAGCATGCTTTCAAATATTTAAGGGCTCTCAATGTCTCCCCTCCCCCTTTCTTTATGTATGACTCAGATAACAGGTATACAAGTGTAAAAATAAAGGACAGCTTTTAATAAGGACTGCTTTTTTCTTTAGTACTACACAATGAACAATGTAAATGTGTTCATTCTGAAAAATACAATATAGAATTAACACTGCTAGAGTAGCAGCATTCCAAGTCAAAATCTGACATCCATTCTTTAGTTACCTGAAGTGTCAAGGGAAGTGGTCTTTAATAATATGTAACACAAGTGACAGAGAGTATGAGACTCTACAAAAACCATAGCCAATCATTTTGTAAAGCTGAATGAGTACCGTATACCATAAAATACAATACAGATCCTGTGAAGTGTTACACTTACCTGTTACACTTTCTACCAGTTAGATTGCAAGTTCTTTGGGACAAAGACCATCTTCTACTGTGTATATGTACAGTGCCCAGTACCACAGGGCCCCAATCAGAACTGAAGCATCTGGAGCACTAATCCTCAACTAGAGTGTTGATAAAATTGCCAGCAGTTCATCAAGGAAAAAATTCCATAATCCCTATACTTTAATTCCTGACATAATTTTTTAGGTTAGAGAAATCCGTCAGCCTGGTCTGATTTGTCAAGAGCATCAGATCCAGTATGTACTCCTGTTCCATCTCCATCCCTTCATACAGCTAATCATTTACAGAGGTCATCTCTTTCAAAATGTGTGCCCAGTCATGAGTCTGAAAATATTGTGATTAAAGTTCTATCTTCGGTATTATTTCCACATTCATTCTAGTATGAGAATTCTGTAACTCTTCCCTACAAATATCTATTTTCATTTTAACACTCACTTTAGGGAACGTTTTCCAAAAGCATTCTACAGAATTAACTGGAACAGATAATACATTGCTAACAAGCAGGCACCAAGACAATTCTTATAGCACATTGTCCTGCTTGATTTGCCTACTGCCAGATCTTCTTCCATGTTGCAACCTTTAATGGAATTTTGCTGTGTATAGCACTCTTAGGACCTATTTCTCATTTGCACCACTTCTGCTATATAAAAGTGGATGTAAATATAATATAAAGGGCCTCATGTAAATGAAAATCTGACCCTCAACATATTTTATTTTATGTTTTTAATTTCAATGTACGTCTTACCACCTTTGAATTCCCCCTTCTTTTTTTTTTTTTTTTTAAAAGAAATATTCCATCTGGCAATTTGGGGAAGAGAATGTTTCAGATTTACCTATAAAAATACTGCTGATGGCCTGATAATTATAGCTTATCTCCTCTAAACATAATTGTGGAGAATTAATTCAATGTGGCAAAGATTGCTTCTTCCAGGCGCCTCTGTTCTTTATTACTGTAAAGCCAGACAACATGCTTGGTGCTGTACATAATAAAAAAGAAAACTCAAATCCTTCACAATACACAGAAAAGTATAAGATGAGACACAATGGTAAGTCCCCAGGGAAACAGAATTTTATTCTAAAATATTCAATTTGGTTTATAAATGTTTAGTCTGTGAGTGAGGCCTGGAATTGGATGCCAGAGGTGCAGCAACATTTTGAAATAATCTACATTTCTAATCTTCAGTACTGTACAGCCAATTCAGCTCTCACTCATACCTGCATAACTCCACTGGCTTCAGTGGAGTTACTTTTTTATACCAGTGTGAAGGTGAGGAGAATCAGGCCCTATACCTTCATTTTCTCAGTCAAGTTTTTGTGCTAGTCTTTTATTGTAATCCACGTGCGCTTGTCAAATAGTTCTCGTGCTTAAGATTCCATCAGGAAATGCCCAGTCTGGTGCTAATTTAAAAACATATGCCTTCAATCTTCCATGCCCTGCCCTCCATACTTGTCAAATAAATGAAGTATTTAGAGCTCATTCATGCCTTCTCAGTTCTGTCATTTCCTAGAACTCTTTAAAAAATGATCAACAGGGGAAAACAATCTAACCTTGTAAATATTAATAAACTCATACAAATAATGCCATTGTAAAACCTCCACAAGCATGGGTTTAATTCTGGAAAAGTCTTCACAGTCAAGTATAAATCAGTAGGAAGAAGTCATCATGCACTGCATTTTTGGCATGTTATATTTTACTATCTGGATCATTTGTAATATGCTTAGAACAAAAGGGAATAAGAGAAAAAAAAATCATGTGCTACTCATATGTCTTTTGTTTTCTTCTTGTCAGACTAGTTCATTTCTTGATGTTCCATAATTTCAATTATGCTTCCACATAATTTACATGAAGGAAAGATGACGTTCTAGCAGCTGTTGCTCAGAGCAATAAATCATTCTAAGAACCTCTTATGTGTAATTATAACTTCATATTGTTCCAATGTCATCCATCTCTTGGTCATGCATTCCAATTGTCACAGTCACACATTGTTGTGATCCAGGTGTAGAGTTAGAAGTCTATCTGCCCAATTATCTTCTCCATTATCAGATACTCTCATTTTTCCCCATATCTAAATTTGGGTGAGAAATATCTTGAAACAGATCCACACAACTTTAATAGCTCTATAATTCTACAATATAAATGAAAAGACTTGTTTTATTTTTCCTTCAGCTTTTTTGTTGTTGCTTCTGTTTTTTTTTTTTAAATGAAGCTGTTTTTAATCAGCAATGCATCTTTGTGGGACAAAAAGAAATGAGAAAGTAATATAAACTTAGACTGCAAGTATGGCAATCAAGACTGCAAACAAACAAACAAAACCCCATAGCTAAAAATGTATGGGAAGGCAGTAAGGGCTGGGGATGGAAGTAGAAATATTTCCTTGCAAACAGAGTAATGACTGAACAAGTGCATTGACATGAGTCTTCTGAACTTTTGTAGACATTTGTCAATGTTTGTGGATTTGGCCAGAATCCAATCCCTCTTGACTTCTAGTAGATCTAGGGTGGGGAGGAGGGAAATTACTTTAAACAACCTATTCACACAGCACTACTTCTGACAGAAAGTAAATGTCTCCTTTTGTACAGCATTACTTGAAGTACCCAATTTTCCAGCACTAACCCTAATTTCATCACCTAGCAAAGATGGATGAATTACACTCAGGGCTTGTCTACATTACCTGCTGGACACGATAAATCAACTGCCAAGCACTCTCCCATCGACTCCAGTACTCCACCAGGGTGAGAGGCGCAGGTGGAGTTGACAGGGGAGCGTCAGCTGTCAACTTACTGCAGTGAAGACTAAGTAGATCTAAGTACATGGACTTCAGCTACGTTATTCAGGTAGCTGAAGTTGTGTAATTTACATCGATCACACACACACGCACAGTGTAGACCAGGCCTCAGTAAATAAATCATTTGATGAATTTTGTTTCTTTTTCTGTTTGAGATTGTTTGAACACTGCCTTTTTTTGGAGGATAATTCTTGGTTTCTAGGACTGTGATATTCTCCTCTATTGCATACACAAATTCTAAGGCCTAAGTATAAAAGAAAACGTATTGGCAACAAAAGCAAAACAATCAGAACACTTGACATTACATAACAGAAATCCTAGGAAATGTTTATTTTTTAAAAGTCCTGTAACAAGTTACTGTTCTAATGTGATGAAAAAGGAAGTGAAAAGAAAAGTTAAAGTTTAAAATTTACCTGAGCAAAGGCTGGAACCTACCTACCACTTCACAGCTGCATGAAGCCCTCAGCAAGGACTTTGTGGAGGCCTTCTGCACATAAGTGAATTTCACCCATGTTGCCCACTGGAGTAGCACAAAACTAGAGAGAGAGTTTTGATGCCTTGCTGTATTTTCCAATAAATATACTGATTGATCCTGCAGCTGAAAAACTTACCATTAGTGAGCTAACGGTAACTGCAAGGAAAAAGGATCTCAGGTATTGGCTTAAAAGCCTTCTCTTAATGGAAAGAGGATTCTCCATATAATTATCTGCTTTAGAATATCCCTGGTTAAAGATCATTTGAAAGATTTGTTCCCACCCCTCACCCCTCCACCCATTAGAAAGGAAAGTACTATATTTAAGTGAAAATATGCTCCTTTTCTTAGAAAGAAAGCATCTCAGATTGCAGAAAACAGCTTGCACTGCCATCTCAAGGATGTAAAAGAGCATAAAAAAATCTGCATTGCTTCAGTGATTTTCACTATTACGCTTGCCTGATGTGAAATTAAAACTACTAGTAAATGGATACTGAGGTATAAATTTTAATATTAAGAATTAATTTGTCTAGTTCCTGTCTCACAGCCCTCTTTCCAGAATGGGATTGAGTGTCACAATTTAGAAGCTACAATTTTTTAAACAATCCCACCATTTAAGGGTGATTTCACCAGTTTAATATCTTTGTAAATTGTTTCTGTAAACACACACTGTAATGACATATTATGCCACAGAGCTATCTCAAAACAGAGCTGCACAATGCTAGTCCTCACCATGACAGGTTAATTATGAAAGCACTCAAGGAGACTTAGGAATTAGCCAATTGTCCTTGGTGGATTGGCAGCAAAAAATAAGTTCTCTGCACCTCAGAATATACTAATTAAAAAACAGTGTTTCAATTTTATGTTCATGGTTAACAACAGGCAGTGTTCCACTGAATGCACTGTACATTCAACAATTTTTTTTGTTATGTTACCTTTCTATTCATAATACAGCCATCAATCTAAAGAAAGCTTTAGGCAAAAAAAGGGGAGATAAAATAAATGGCTTTCATTTAAGCTTGTGGTCCCTCACAGCTTTCTCACTCTGAAACAGCAAGTAAAAGGTAGTTTTCTCGAAGATTACATTTTATTTTTGCATGTTGACTGGTAATCACTAAATAAAATAGCAAATTCTGATGTATGTTGCATTCCATTAACTCTCTCTTTGGTAACATCAAAGGCTGAAGCACTTCAGAGAGTCATTTGTATCCTTGGTAAACAACATTTTCTTAAGTAAAATAACAGTTCATTTAAAAAAATGCTTGGCCTTCACCATGTTGAGCATTTTTTTCCTAACAAGTTTAATGCAGGCAATAAACATTACAGTTATCAAATTAGTATGCATCAAAGAAAAAATAAAGTCAATTTATAAAGCACCACATGCTAGTGTGTAAGTTTTTCAGTCACAGGCACACAACAGGGTTGTATGCATGGGCAAAAAGCATAGGTCTTTTAAAGCATATATGCACATGCTTAATATTACTCAGGTGACTAAAACCAAAAATCAACCAAGCAACCTGAGTAAAAGTTAAGTACTAGTTTTCATGATCATGTATATCCTGATTCCCGGACAATGTATAGGGTTTATCATGGGCCAGATTGTGACATCTTTGTCATAGTAAGCACTCAGACTCATTGGCGCCAATGAGGAGATTATTATGGGTAAATACTCACCCATGAACTAGTGTTGAACAATCTAGCCTTAACTGGTAATTTTCTTTATTTTATTATTTTTGTGAATTTTTGTACTGAATGCTTTTCGTTGCTGGTAGCTGAACCATAGATACCCTTACATGAAACTTGGTAAGTACAGTTGTCCAAGTAAGTGAAGGTGGACCGCTCTTTAATAAAATGAGCCACTATTTCAGCAAGGAAATATTATTACTTATCTCAGACATTATTTGCTCCATAACTCCCAAAACATTTTGTTTGGGTGATGTTGGGGAGAGAAAGGAGATGGCTTACGTTGGTAATAAGCATCTCATTATAAAAGACTCTGCTGGTGGCAGCCCCACCAAATCCAATATACTATAGCTTCTTCAGCAAAAATTAACCTTTAAAACGTTATATAAATCTGAAAAGAAAATCCAAGAGTTTATTCAGAGAAATGTCATTGATGGACTTAAAATAGCACTGAGAGCCAGGAAACACCCACATACTATGGTATTTGAAAAAAGATCATGGGTGAAATTAACATCCCTACTCCAGCCCCTATTTGCCAGGTAAAAGGTCTGTAGCAGCTTAATGTATCCCTAAAAGCCCTACCATCATATGGGGAAGGATTCTCTAAGCAAGAGCCCAAGGCTGCCTTCTAGGGATCTCCTCACAAGCTCTAGAGTAGAGACCATGCAGGTGGTGGGGCTGGGAGCAGGAGGAACATAACAGGAACACATATTGTTGCACGGAGATTCCAACTAGTGCTGCAGCCCTTAGAGCAGCCTGGGGAGGCTGCCATTAGAGAGGGCTAAATTATGCTGAGGGCCTCTCCAGCTTTCAGAGCAGACCAAGATCAGGAGAATTCAAAAGATGATTAAAACCATTTTAGCCCAGTTCTTCTGGGCTGTGAATTCTGTGCTGTACCACTTAAAGGTGAACTAGAGAATCTCACTCAAAGAACCAATGCTGAGAAAATGAGGTTCAGATAGTCAAATTCATATATTCAGCACACCTAATCTTGGTAGTGGAATACATGTTCATGTTGGTACTGAAATTCAGTCATTGATAGTGTACAACTTTGGTCTGCTTAGTAGATCAGCATACGCTTGTTCTAGGGCTTGATCCTGCAAGAGATCCCACTGATTTCAGTGGTTCAGCATCATGTGTTGGATTGGCAGGGAGCAGAAGAAGTAGTAGTACTATGGGTTCAAAGAAAGAATACACCATATATTTCTTTTTCAAATAATTGGCATTTTGAGACCTTTTGACATGAAAGGTGACATACAAATCTCTTAAAATCATTGGTAAATTAATAAAGTGCCAATTTTGGGCTATGAAAATGATCCAACTGGACTCAAATGCCAACATATTCCGTCACTCACCCTCCTATAAAAGCAGTGGTATGTCCCAATTCTCCTTTCCTACCCCCCCCCTACAGCCATATTAATAGTGTGGAGAGGAGATGTTGCATTAGATTTATAATAAAGACAGAGCATGCTCTGTTATACACAAAACTACACATTTACTACAAATCCAGAAGCAAAACTTCCTTTTCTCATTGATGGTGCTTTGATGTCACCACGTACATAGATGCAGAAGCAGGTAAGTACAAGGTACTAATGAAATTTAAAATTTCCTGTCTAATGCTCTTTGGAGTAGAAATATTTCAGTATATTTACAGAAAAGTTCATAGGTGCTGGAACTAGGGGTGCTGCTGCACTCCCCTGCCTTGAAGGGCTTATAGTTTGGTTCAATCGCTCTCAGCACCCCTATTATACAATTGCTCCAGCATCCACAGAAAAGTTGTAATCATTATTAAACAAATGTATGCAATAGGTTTTCCATTTAACCTATAAACAGATGCTATGTATTTCGGTGGTTTGCACCACTGTTGGGCTGAGACAGGATATATATCAAATTCCACCATCCGCCACTCCAAAAATAAATTAATGCCAAGATACAAACTCACTAAAACACTATTTATAATCGCAACACTGACAAGCCCTTAAATTAGACTATCTTGAACAGGAGTGCTATGATACTTACATGAAAGAGAATAATTAATATCAAGCAAGTTTAAGAGAAACACCAGTTAATCATCAGACAGCCTGTTCAGTTTTTAGAGTCTGAAGTAATTATATTTCAGTCTTAGGCTACATTACTGAAACAGGTTTGGTATGATGCTGGAAATCCAATATCGTATGTAAATACTAATGCTAATATTCTTGAAGTCAGTGGGCGCCTAGGGCGCCAGGATTATTGAGGGGGTGGCATTTTGCCGGGGGGGGGGCAGGCGGCTCCGGTTGACCTGCCGCAGTCATGTCTGCGGATGGTCAGCTGCTCCCGCGGCTCTGGTGGACCTCTCGCAGGCATGCCTGCAGCAGCTCCACCAGAGCCACGGACCAACGGACCCTCCGCAGGAATGCCTGCGACAGCTCCACCAGACCCACAGGATCAGTGCAGGGGGTGGCGAAATGGCCATGCGCCTAGGTCGCGAGAAACCCTGGCACCGGTCCTGAGGACAGAGGACAGTGACTAAGATCTTTGGGGCAGGGATTGCATTTACTTATAAACTTGTGCAGCCACCTAGTTCAGTGGGGCCCTGATCACAACTGGGACGTGGACATCACTGCAATACAAATATGTATTATTTTTAATAATACTAGTGAGAACTTGTTGCTTATTTTAAAGACATTAGCATTATGTTTTTAGAATTAGTTTTATTTTACCCACTTGGTTATTTGTAAACCTTGTATTAGCTGCAATCTGGTGACATCACACAAAAACCCAAAACAGGGACACTGGGAGTAAAACTATAACAAAATACCATGCAGGCTGAGGATCTCAAAGGACTTAACTTTAGTTAAGTGCCACATTACTATGAGATGAGGAAATATCCCCATTTTGCTGATGAGGAAACTAAGGCACAGAGGGGGTTAGCAGACTCGTTTTCAGAGGTGTTGAGTGCTTGTGGCTCTCACGGTCAGTGAGAGGAACAGGTGCTTGTCCCCTCTGAAAAGAAAAATCAGACCATAAGTTACTCAACCAAAGTAAACATAAAGCAAGTCAGTGGGAATAGCTGGGAACAGACCACAGCATGCCCAGTCAGCTCCTTAGTCCCTACATTAGGCTCCACTCCCATTTAAGAACATGGGGATTGTCCTGTTTCACCCCCACCCCCCATGAATTTTTTTTCCCCTTCAGGCAAGGAGGGAAGGATAAAGTTAAAAGAGGGAAGCAGCAATATATTTTCACAGCAACGCTGTCAGCAACCAGAGTTTAGTTGGCAGTTTTATCTAGCCCTCATTTCCAATTCAGCAAAAAATGCAAGGATGTTGACTAATGACCTGAAACACAGTGGGTGACTGCATAAATCAAAAACCTTTTCAATTCTAATTTTAAAAGTTCTGAAGTATCTTTAGGTCAGGAATATCAAAACCTTGTTTTAACATTAAATAATACATGTCTCATAGCAAAATATAATCTTTGCAGGAATAAAAATATCAAAGGATAGCATGATTTTTATCTAAGTTAAGCCCTTTTTGAAAAGCACACGACTAAGTACTGCAACTTAAAACCTAGCTAAAGGAAAAAATCTTCATTCTGAGATAAGATGATATCGTAGTTTGATTTGCTCAAACACATTTAAGATGATTGTTGTTACATTAAGAGTAAATATTTACCTTTCCAGTCCCATTTTGTTTCAGTGCTTGCCAGTGTTCTCCCCTCCCTCCCCTCCCACCAAAAAAAAATTACAAGAGTCATTCCAAGAATGCAGAGAGAAGATACATTCAATTCATATGTGTCTGCAAAATCATCACTGTCCTCAATGGCAACTAGCTGCATAAAATGAAGACTATACCCAACTAGGACAAGGTATAGTGGAAACTTTGCCATTCCTTTCAATGGGAGCACATCTGTGGAGTGTAAGAGTGAAATTCACTTCTGTGCAGAGGGCCAGCACTAGCAGTGATTGGGAAATGTATTTTGTTTCCTGAGAGAAAACCTTGAATTGGGGGTGGGGGGACAACAAAAACCCCCACACTTAAAATTTTATAGGATTTTTTGCTGAACTTTTGGAGTTGTCACTGAAAAACTCCAAACCCTGACATTTTTCACTGGCAGTATTTTGGTTTTTCAATTTAAAAAAAAATCCACAAAAAATGTAGACTAAAATGAACATTTTTTATTTTCTCAGCTCATTTGTCAACAACCCCATGTGCTCCCCAATTTTTTTTTTTTGGGGGGGGGGGGGTGTGTGAAAAGCAAACATTTCCATTTTGACCTGGGGCGGGGAAGCAAAATGCTCAGTGAAAATTTCTCAACCAGCTCTAGCTAGCACAAGGCCTGGGTATAGTTTAAGGCCCACTTAAGTCTTATGGCCCAGATTCTCAAAGATATTTAAGTAGGTAACTGCCATTTATTTCAGTAGGAAACACCAACATACCTTTAAGGATCTGGGTCTATGCACTGACTCTCTGCAGAGCACTGAATTTTAGTCTAGGTGAAATAGAACCCTTCTGCCTCTTATCACTCATATGTTCAAGATGCAAGGCTATACATCATGAAGCTAGTGTATTTTGACCCTTCAAATCTGTCAAATGCTCGTGAAGTTATGAGTTGTATGTTTGCACTCTTCATAAACCAGCCTCACAAGGAAATCTCACAGGAAAAAATGGCCTGGTTAATCATTACTATTAAGTATTCGCATTGCGGTAGCATTAGAAGCCTCTGTCATGGACCACGACTCCATTGTACCAGCCCTGTACGCAAAGAGAACAAAATGTGGTCTCTGCCCCCAAGAGCTTACAGTCTAAATAGCCAGTTTGAAATTCTCTCATCACCATCGGGGATATTCTCCAACCAAACTCTTCACTGGAATGCAAGTGGAAGAAAAGACCTCCCAACAACACCTGAACCTGTTTTTTCCCTAAATGCATTTTTTTTGTAAGTCGAAGCTTCAAAATTAGACACTGAGCTTGTGCTTTCATAATATGAGTATTTGTGCTAAAACAGCTAATTCTGTGCAAATATATATATATTTATATTTCTCTCTACTGTTATGGTATGTTGTATTACACCCAAAACGTGTTTTTTACCCTCAATTATAGATTATGCAACATTAGCAAAAGTACGTGTGTCTAATGTCCATAACCATTTTGCATACAAAAAATGTACACTTTACATGCACAAAAAACCTATTTGTGCATGCATCTACCTTATTGAAAGAATTCAGGCATCTAGTTTTGATAATTTATCCCTATGGGGCAAGGAAACAAAAAAAATACCAGATGTGCAAGATGGCACATTTTTAGCTCCTCATAATCCCAATGACCATGACAGCCATTTCTGACAGCAGATTGTGTTCTTACCAAGAAACAAAAGCAAATAGTTGTCCTATTATATTTTACATAAATGCATTTCGATGTTTTATTTTGTCACTATTTGCTCTACTTTTTTTATGATGGAAAACCAAGCCACTTGTATGTAGATGCCTAAATATGAATGTAGCTGACTATCTTTAGGTACCAAAAATTGCAAATATTGGCATCAGATTTTAAGGTCATATCTGAAAGCTCTGTATTCTAACAGAAGGAGAAATGGTGTCGGAAGAAGGAAAGAAAGTTACCATGCTTTAGAGAGAGTGGATACTTTTCCAAGGATACTGCTAAACCATACATTAAGGATGAATTTAATCTTTGACTTGTAAAATCACTTCAAAGAATTTTTCTCATGATTTTTTGCATCTTTGCAACACACTAGATTATATTTCAAAATACCCACACAAAAGTATGACAGGTCTCTGCATAATGACTTGAGCCCCTCGCCACATTATTATTTATATTTCAGTAGCATCTAGATGCCCCTCTCATGCTTTGTTATCTTTGGAAAAATGTCTCCATTCAGACACTGCAAAAGATCCCCACATAATGAACTGGAACTGAAACCAGTGACTCCAAATAATATAGTCTTGCTGTTTAGATCACAGTTTAGGGATAAAGGGGTGAAATCCTTGCCCCACGGAAGTAAAGGCCAAACACCTTTACTTCAATGGAACGAGACTTTCACCCCAGAAGTCCTTTAGTAGTGACATACATACCAATAATATTTTAAAGCATTTTAGAATAGCTAGATGCTAGACTAAACCAGTTCATTATTTTGGTTAGTGCTTAATATATATTTTAAAATTTGTGGTTACAGAAAGGCATGTTCAGCAAAATGTGGAAACATTCACAGCACATTAATGGAAGCCCTTTTTAAACCTCTATCTTGTGAGTTTTAAAGACATCAGACATGATTACAAAAGGCTAGTCATCACAGGTCATCTCCCCCGCAGAAAAAAAAAATCCTTTTAGCTTTATGAGCAAGAAATGGCTCTATCCCACTTGCATGAGCAGAGACTACAGAAATGAGTAATGGATGCAGGATCAGGTCAAAGGAAGACAGCAAGTTTCTCAGTGTTGTTGCCTGATGTTTGTGTAAAATGATTGTCAGCATAAGACTTTCCATGTTATAACTGAGTTGAGATTTTTATATATAATTTTTAAATTCCTGAAACTTACTTAATAAAATCAGCTTCTAAACAAATTCAATATCATAAGATTTTTTTTAATGAGTTGGCACAAA
Organism: Gopherus evgoodei; assembly: GCF_007399415.2. Classification (NCBI taxonomy): domain Eukaryota; kingdom Metazoa; phylum Chordata; order Testudines; family Testudinidae; genus Gopherus; species Gopherus evgoodei. The sequence goes on along the minus strand of NC_044327.1, from coordinate 19,686,892 downwards.
TTCAAGTAGTAAATCATTTTCGGATACTCTTACTATTCTACAATAGGAGTCTGAATGCCATTAAAAATGGTAATGGATTTTTAAAAGGCTTGGCACAGAGCCTTCCATCATATTACAGAATATTTACAGTCGTATCCCGAAGAATAATTATGAGTTAGAGAAAATTTGCAATTACCAAAAGTCATGGGGAACTCTTGTACAGACCTGTTTTCTTCATAACTATGATTAGCAAGGCGTTTGTGGTACCAAGGTGGGCCCTTCAAAAGTGCTTCAGTGACTTAGGAGCCCAGGTCCCATTAAACATCATTGAGATTTGTGCTTTTGAATTACTTAGTCTTTAGAATTTTCCAGAGTACCTATTACAGATTTTTGTTGGGAGTAACTCTTGGAGATTGGTTGATGAAGCTCAGAAATAGTGTATTATTCTGAGTAGGTCTGTGGATGTTGCATAGATCCATTGTTTCATCTGTTGGGCCAGATTCAGGGGTATACCGCTTTGTGTGGCTCTGGTGATACAAAGCAGCCACAAACCTGGCCTCAAGGACCAGATAAACTGGCGATATGGCTACTTGGCTTTCCCAAAGTGGTTCAAAACTGCCAGGGGGTCCTAGAGAAACTAGCCCATCTTTTCTAAAGTCAAGAAATGACAATCCTATTTTCTCAGAATTAAAATGTGGTCTTATGAACAATGCATCAGGCTCTTTTAAAGTTTGCTCATGGTAATAAAAATAGCTATGTAAGACCACCACCCTCTTATTCAACAGATCCGTTCCCAGTTTGCATTCCATATCCAGTCTCCTTACTTTACTGACAAAATTAATATTTAATTATTTTTCAAACATTTTTGTTTACCCCTATTAGCACTGAAAAGCTAATACAGCTGGGTTTGGGAGACAAACACAGTAGAAAATCACCTCTCTAGGATATCTGGCTACAGTTTGGCACCTGGTGCAAGCTAAAACAGCTTCAGAACCATTCCAACTTGGCCAAAGGGGCCGATACACTGGATGAGACTGTCAGAACACATTGCTCTTTTGCCATACCCCCACCCATTCCCTATAGCTTCTTTTTACAGGTTTTCTGGCCCCTTTGTGCTGTAGGACTGGCACAAAGAGGCCGGATTAGTAGCATGGTTCCCTGTATTTAGGCAGGTCAATTTACAGTATTTTATTGTGATGCAGTCCTATATTTGGCTTGCAAGAAGGCACAATCTGTAAAACTAGCTAGGTGTATAGTTAGTTCTAGAAGTTCCAGTATCTGTACCAAACATCTTGGGGTCCAGGGATGTAGGTTTTATACATATACACTCACACCCTTTTATTTCTTATTTCTTCAATACTTTGCCAGCTTTTATACATTGGGACATGCTTGGTAGTAATTCCCAGCAGCATATGAGTAATAAACCTTTGAAAATTATACTTTCCATTACATTTTGCAGAGAGAAACACATTGTCTAACCTATTAATATTAGATCTGGTCAAATTTTTTTTAGTTTTCAAAATTTCAACCAATATTTTGATGAAAACTTTTCACCATTTTTGACCACTGATTTCTGTGCTCAATATAAGTCTCGCTCATGTTAGTCCATAATTAAATTTAATTTAATTTCCTTCTAGATAATAGTGAAATCTCTAAAACACATTTATCTTCTAATTTAGGTATTGGTTTGAGGGGGAAGTGTTGATTGACAGCTATCGGTCTCTTTCTTGGAGCAGGTGGAGGATGAGGTGGGGAGGAGAACAGTTCAGAAGACATTCATATTTTTAATTGCTCCCCCCCGAAAATCTCTTATATACTATCACATAGCTGGATGTATCGGTAACAGGTATTTGATTATTGCCATTTATAATCAGCTTACTCGAAAGTAAAGAATTTCCTCTGTTTTCAAAATACACCAGTAATTAAAAACAGACATGTCTAGGTATGATTCCCCAATCTTCTCCGCTAATTTGTTGTCTCTTTGAGAATCTCCATGTTAACATGCTGCAATCCAGATGGATGACTAGTCAGCAATCCCTTTGAACGCAAGGACTTCATTTCAAGTATTCCAATTTTTTTTTTTAAGATTAATTTTAAGTGTTGGTGCTTATAGAAGTGAGAGAGTAGCTAGAACTCCAAAGTGAGTGAACAAGTTGTAAGACCCTTTGTTTCTTCCCCACTAGGTTTGGCAGCTTGCTACTGGGGAGGTTCCAGTGGGATACAGCCTTAAAAAAAAACCAACCCAAGTCTACCATCATTACTTAGCTCTTACTCAGACACAAATACCACAGCTATTCAAAAAATGTTTTGTTTATATCTTGAAAACACCTCTTTAATAATGTAGTAGGAAGAGAACCTGAGACATAAGCCCTTGTATTAGAGGCCTGTTATGAGGCAGGACCTGCTTACAGAACTTGGCAAGAACAGGGCTGATATTGCAGATAAAACAGATTTTTAAGAAGTGCTAGTCACAGAGTACTTATGCAAACACATTCCAATATTAAGGATGGTACAAAAACTTTTCCCCAGGGATAACAGGAACACATTGACGCCTCCTAAAAGGTAAGGTCATGTTGAAGATGGTGTTGTGGGGGAAGAGAGTGTATGACATAATGGAGCATACGAACCTGTGAAAAGCCTAGTGGGCAACTGACCTCTTGACTGATATTTAGTTTTAAATCAGGAGCGTCACTTGCTAAAACAGAGGCAGAATAATGTAACACAAATGGTGCAGCAAGAAGAGCCAACGTATGAAGCAAGGTAAAAGGAGAAGTTATTCTGAAACAGCTGAATAAGAACAGTTTACATACTAAAACTTCTGTGCACAAAGGAGGTTGGGGAACCAAACTAAAGAACTAGAAGTGAAATATGATCTAGTGACACTCTCCAAGTTTGCAGTTCCAAGATTCTTACAATGTCAAGTCAACATGGATGACTAATAAAATCAATAGGCCCAGTTCTGCTCAGATGTACCCACTTACAAAGCTTAATTTCATTCATAATTCAAAAGCATTAAAAAGAGTATAGGAACTACTCCAAAACATGCTTTAATAAGTGTTTCAGGTTGTAAGTTGGTTTAATTGAAGGACTTCAAGTAAACACCTAATTCCCCCTCAACATGCACACAATATGTATAGAATTAAAAAAAAACAAAAACAAAAAAAAACAGGAAAGCAGCTTTTTTAATCTTCTGCATCCACCACAGAAGCTTTCATGGCAACAGGAGAAATATATTGTATGTAGTAATAATAGTACTTCATACTCTTAGTCCTGGGAAATAATGCTAAGCAGCTACAAATGCTCATTTCAAGCTGTCTTTTCTCTGTTGCTGTAGTTGTACACTGTCCTCATGTCTGGTGAAATGTATTTATGTGCAAGAGAAAAGAGAACAGAAACAAAAAAGTGCATATCTACATTTGGAGAGGGGTGCATGTGTGCATTTTGGAATGAAAATAGCTGTACAATATTGCTATATTATAGTGCCTTTTCCAATTCAAAATTGCTTTACAAAACTATACTGCACGTCATGTCATCTGTCATTGATTTCACCTGTCAATACATCCATAGGGAAGCTACGGGGAATATTGCAGTGGGCATAATAAGGACAATGAGGATGGTTACCACCCTTGACTTTTCAGAATCTCAAAAACGTATGCATAATTTTTTGTGAAAAAATGTTTTTTAAACTGATGTATAGGTTTGGTTGAAATTTTTCAAAAATTTGGAATTTCAATTTTTTTTTCCATGAAAAGAATCTCAAATGTCATGAACATTTCTCTACATGTTTTGATCAGCTCTAATGCAGAACAATTTTAGAGACAGGAAATGTAATAGAATCTTATAGAAAGATGACAATGATCAGTAATTCTCTATATTCACTGAGGGCAAGACAAAAAGTAATGAGCTTAATCAGCAGCAAAGGAGATCCAGGTTAGATGTTAGGGCAGTTCTAATTATAAAGGATAGTTAAGTAGTGGAGCTGTTATCACAGGAGGTTATAGAATCCCCATCACTGGAGATTTTTAAGTACAGGTTAGAAGCACACCTGCCAGGGATGATCTACAAATTTACCCCTGTTGGGAGTTCAGATATAAGTAGTAGTGAAAGTTAATGAAATGTCACAAATAATTTATAACTACAAAAGTTGATGGGAAAAGCTGGAAAGGGGAGACAGACAGACACACTGATATAATCCAAACAAAAAAGGTTTAAAATGATATAACTCAAGAATGGTGTTAAAATCATGCCTGGCAAAAAAGAAGAAAAAAAAAAAGTGTGGAACCAGAAATCAATGAACCAAAATTGGTATGTCAGAAATTAGGCCTAATTGGTCAACAAAACAACAAGGGGGATGAACACTTCTGCCCAGCAATCCCATTTGGGCACCTTAGCAAATAAAAGATGTTGGCTGTCTGACAACTGCTGCCTGGAAGGACTAAGGTTCACTACCATGGCTGCCACATTCACCATCTCCTGTGACCCTGGGATCCACCATGACGTTGTTGGGCCTACATTGTCCTGAGCCTGAAAGGTGTCTTGACCACATCAGGCCAAACAAGGACCCAGATGAGACTGCCACCTGCACTGGCTTAGGCTAAATACTGAACACCATCTGGGATATAACTCTTGGGGCTGGTCTACTACGGGGGAAAATCGATCTTAGATACACAACTTCAGCTACGTGAATAACGTAGCTGAAGTCGAAATATCTAAGACTGAATTACTCACAGTCCTCATGTCGCGGGATCGATGTCCGCGGTTCCCCCTGTCGATTCCGCAACTCCGTTCGGGTTGGTGGAGTTCCGGAATCGATATAAGCGTGTTCGGGGATCGATATATCGCGTCCAGATGAGACGCAATATATCGATCCCCGAGCAATCGATTGCTACCCGCCGATACGGTGGGTAGTGAAGACGTACCCTTGGTCTCCCTCCCTGCTCTGTTAGTCTCTTTTTCTACTTTCTCTCCTTCTTTCTTATCTTTCTCCTTTTTTTCTTTCTGTTTAAAGAAGATCAGGCTTAGCTAACCAAGACTATATATTTTGCAACACTGTTGTGAGTCTGTGAGCAGAGAGGCAGCAAAAACAGTGTTCTAAGCAGTCCGATGTGGGTATAGGTTTGCCCGATCTCAGAGTGACTGATAAGACCGTGAGCCATGTCTGTGTTTCTACAGCAGTGAAGTTGCAAGTAGGAGTCAACACCAACTCAAGAAGAGCAGGTGCAGGGACTAGAACAGTGGGGAATTTTTTCCTCTTCCTCTCCTTGAAGACTGAGGATGGAGAGGGCCTTCAGTGGTCATGGACGAAACAGCTCAAGAATATTGGTAAGAACCCTTAGCTCTTATCTGTTGTCAGATATTTGGGATGAGTGACTATTTAAAAAAAAAATCTATGGGCGATAGCTCAATGTTAATCATATTATAATTAAAAAGACCATGGGACATGTGCTCCTAAAATCCCTTAGGCTTTTTTGAAGAGCTCCCCCTCAGTCTTTATGATGTTGATACTTCATCCGGGGGGCTCCAAAATCCTAAAACCGATACACATGACTGTATATTGTTACAGAGTGGCATTGGAGTATCGGTGTTCTGTGCTCAGGGAAGAAATAACTTGCATTTTGTGTGTATTGGAAAATGGAGGCAATATGAATCTTTTTATGCCTGTGTATTTTAGAAAAGCACGCCAGCATCTGAAGCACCATCGTTTTGGTACGTGACATTCTTTGATTATGTTAACTTACATAAATTGGCCACTTGCAAGTTATACTTGTTAGAATTTCAAATAAGTACCATGCAAATGCTTACTTAGTTTCAGCATTTTTTTCTCCACGACGCATCATCTGAAGTCCAAGAAACTGCAACTGACCTCAGCATTCCCCCTCATTCCAGTTATTTTAATAGATTCCCCAACAGAATACTACAACTTCCCCATTTTTCATGGCTCGCTGCAGGCATAAGTGTAGTCAGCTATCCATTTGAAGATTTCTGACTCCAAGCCAGGACTTACGAAGTGTGTTAGACTTTCGGGTATCACAAACTGTATTCCTCAGTCTTCAACCTAAAGAGCAGCAGAGCTATAGAGTTTGTGTCTCCAGCATCCTAAATAAATAATCCTGTGTGTTTATTACAACTGATTCCTGTCTCTTTTCTATCTTGAAGAACAGAAACATGGCTTTTGCCACAAATTCTTCTTGGGCAGCAGCCCAGGCGCTAACTGGACTCTCTATATGCAAGTGCTAGGACTTGTTGGCATGGTTAGTACAGCTTGTCAGTTATAGGAGGCAAACAGCATATGTTAAACCAAACATCAGCAAGAACTGATAGGTTCTGGATATCACTACCACTCTGAATGGGAGGAATCAGCTGATGGGGCAACTGATGGTGATAGAAATTTTAACCAGTTCATTATTTTAAAACAGGGAGAATGTTACAGGCCAGGTCCCCAGTTGATGAAATCAGCATGGCTCCATATAGGTCACAGGAACTATGCTAATTTACACCCACTGACCCTAGTTTTGTAAGCAACTCACAAGCTGCTAAAATAGTTGTTCCAAATCAGTATGGTTACTCCCCATCCATAAAAATAACTTTATGACTGTCTGCATTTGACAGTCCAAGAGTGTCAAACAAATAGCCAGCAAAATTATGATTTAAACTTCATACTATCCTCATACTGTCAGCACTATTCTTCTTTAAGAGGGAATAACCACCTCTGACCTCCCCCACACACAATAAAGTGCCAACTGAATTTAAATAAATACTGCCAAGTGTATTTAAATAAATACTGCATGAAGACAGAATTTCTGAGCAGTCTAATTTCTGCAATACATTTCCAAGTCAATCTCAACATCTACTTGCACACAGCACAATACTACTGAAAGCAAACACAGATTATAAGTGAACAGGTCCATTTTAGCCTCTACACAACAGAAAACACTGTTTGATATCCAAACAGTAATGCATTTTTGTAATGTGAATTTTTGTGTAATTATTAGTTTTCATTCTGTTCATCTTGTATTAGGAAATTTTCAAAAGCAAAAACTAAGTGTCCAATTTTGTCCTTTTTTGTTTCATTGGCGTAAGTTTGGTCTTCTTTTAGAGATGTGATCTGCTGTTTACTTTGCGGTAGTTCTGAGGAAAGTGGACAAAAAGTCCAACTATGTTCCAAACAAGCACTAATCACTGAAATTTCAATGGAAAGATATTCTGTCAGAATATACGCTTCTGACTAAATCAAAACCCTTTGCAAAAATGGGTTTATTTGATTGGAATTTTGTTTTGGAAGGAAACCAGACAGTCTAAAAAGTGAACATTTCTGGAAAGAAAAGTTCTGATTTTTCATTTTGAAATGACTGTTCCAATTTATTATGAGTTATATCTCATTTCAATTTTGACTTAATTTGTGATGTAACATTTCGATTCAGCTGCAACAATTTCTTCAGAATTTTCTTGCATAGAGTTTTGAAATGTTTGTTTTTTGTTCCAATTCAGAACAAAAGCCAAAATTTCAAAATACTTTGCACAATGGAACTTCTATTCTCCACATTCTCCCAGTACAGGGTGTCTTTGACTCCCTCTGGTGGCTGATCCAAAGGGGACATTGACACGTCTGCTACAACTACAGTCATTAAATTCAAGACAAAAGAGGCTTATACTTTTAAACACTGAAGGTCCCAATTTCAAACTCCACACTCAGCTCAAGCAAGAGTAGTTTCATGTGCATTTCCCCCTGGAACAGGCTTTGATCCCCATTCATTTACCAAATCAGCCACATAGTGATTGGAAAGCTGTTTCTATCATAGGTGGCCATAAAAAGACCTGAGATTTCCCCCTCCCCTGCCCCACAGCAATTATCTTACTGGAAATCACATGTCAGAAATTGGCCTCCATTTTAAACACTCAAATCAGCTACTTGGATATCCAACTAGCCTAAATTGTAGGTTCAAATGATTGTAGGCCTTATCTCCAGATAATATAAATTGGAACAATGCCACTGACTTGTAGGGAGTTGAACCAGTTTACTCCCGCTGAGTATCTGGCCCAGTGCCTATAATTATGTTATTTCAGTTCATGTGTATAGTTGGAGACTCAGTGCTGGCAGGGATGGATGATCATTTATCCCTACATCCACATTTTGTATTCTTTTAAAAAACAAAGCCTTTCTACAGACCTTAACTGTTCAATATTTTCTATCACTGGGGGGAGAAGAGAGGATGTGGTTAAGCTTTACTTTCATAATGTATTTGGGTTTTGCCATTTAAATCTTCCAGTTGAAATGCTTGGGATGAAACAAACAGCAAAACCAAAGCAATTATACAAATTGTCAAATACATATAGTCAATTCTCTTTCTAATTTTATATTGTGAGAACTGAAAAAATGAAAAGCTCCAGACTTTGCTTTGGCTGTCTACTGAATTAAAACCTGTGGAATTTGTTGCCACAGGATGTTGTGAAGGCCAAATTTATAACTGGGCTCAAAAAAGAATTAGGTAAGTTCATGGAGGATAGGTCCATCAATGGCTATTAGCTAAGATGGTCAGGGATACAACCCCATATTGCAGATGTCCCCAAACCTCCAACTGTCCAGTTCTAGCTTCTGACAACAGGGAATAATTTCCCTATTCTGTTCATTCCCTCTGAAGTATCTGGCATTAGCCACTGTCAGACAGGATACTGGGCTAGATAGACCAAGTATAGCCATTTTTGTGTATGTTCTTAAAAAGGTATATTTGATACAGACCAGGACACAGGCTTCCAAGGGAGCCTATGACTGATAGTCAATTTATTACAGGCTTGTTGTGGATCTTCTTGCATAGTGGTGTTCAGCATATAGCTGTTGAAGCTCTAAATTGTTGCTATTTAATTTTTTTTAAGATACTCTAGGTTACTACTCCCAACCCCCTGAAAGTTTAAGCAAACTAATCTAGTAAAGACCCATGTGTGTTTGAAATAGATTTGGAATCAAGCTGCTACATACATACAGATCAGAATAAAATAACTTGACCTTTTAGTTTATTTCTTGTATTTAGGTCATATCCTGTACATTAAGAAAGTACCACTGAAGAGTGCCATTATTAGGAATCAGTACTGGAATCTGTTTATTGTGTAACTGTGTGTTCCCCTGCACCTGGTAGGTGAGAGCGCATTTCTAGTACAAACAGTCAATAGTCAGGCAAAAAAACACCCAAAAAACAGATAAAAAACCCAACCCTTCAACACTAAGTGGGCAAAGGAAGGTGGGACAGTTCAGTAATGTTTGTCTTTATAGTGCTTAGAGTCTCCACCCAAGATCTGTGTCTCACTGCACTACGTCGCTGAAAAAGTATACTGTATATTGCATAAAAACATCGTAAGCACCTTTGGGTTGAGACTCTTACCTCCTGAATAGCCGAGACAAACAAAGGAGAAGAAAGGCGTATTATCCCAGTTTTACATATGGAGAAATAAGGCACAGGCTGGATTCAGTGAGTAGCTCAAGGTACCAGAAGAGCAGAGAATAAGATTCCAAATCCCCTTCCGGGGCCTTAAAATCAAAGCCATTCTTAGACTGTTGACAGTGGCAGTAAATGACAATGTCATTTACTTTACATTACTAGAAATCCCACCTGAATGAGTTATTTCAGGTGCCTCTTGTCATACATATCTTGAGCTACTGAACAATATTGACAAATATATATCCTGGTTCTGACAGTTTCCTTCACCACTTCACACCCAGTTCTAAATTTTTCTATTCGGAAGTACAATAAAACTGTCTTCTCTCAGTTTCAGAAGGCAGTGCAGAAGTATAGAATCTCTAGGGACATGTCTGCTTAATAGTTAGTGTCTTGTTTGACAGAAGGAGAAGGTCCTTGAAATGCTGTGGGATAAGTATGTCATTGGTGCTAATTCCCTTGTTGCACAGGTACCAGCTCCTTGTTAGAGAGGTTTAATAAGTGTGTGATACCAGTTTCTTTTACAATGTTCTGGAATAAGGAATTTCATTTCTGTAACTGCAGATTATATGATTTAAATTATAGGGATAGAGCACGTTGCTGAGCTGAGTAATGGGTTGGACATGCAGAGAATTGGCAGTAATCACAACTTGGCCTTTAAAAAAAAAAAAAAAGACACCTCCCCAACACACACACACTTTCATCTCAATAAACAAGGGGCAATTGGCTAAATATCTGAGGTACTTATTACACACACAGAACTATGTTAAAATAACTTTATTAAGAGTGTGAAATCAAACACTGAAAAGTTAAGAATCATTAGGAAATGCATACTATTCAAATCATGCTCTGAAGATGAATAATTTCCTCATGGTGCCCATCACTATAATATCTGAGTGCTCCATAAATACAAGTGAATTTATTTTCACAACACCCCTGTGAGGTGAGGGGTATTTCTACTTCCATTTTACACATGGTAAACTGAGACAGAGACAGATTAAGACCAAAACTAATATCCACTAGTTTTGGTGCCCAATTTGACATACCTAGAAGCTGATATTTCAGAGTAGTGAACATTATATAGAACTTTATATGTTCAAAACACAGCTCCCATTGATTTCAGTTGCAGCTGTTAGTGCTTAAAGACTTCTGCAGATTAGATCACTGGATCTCAAGGTCAAGCAACCAGAAGAAGAGGAAAACACAATTAGCAACCACCAATGAAACATCTGGTGATTTGCCCAGCATCGCATAGGAACTTTGTGACAGCAGCAGTCTCCATCCCTGCCCCAGCTCCCTCCTGACTTCACCAGTTCCTAGTTTCAGTCTTCTTCCCCAGGCTTCTAGCCCCAGTATACTCCTTCAGCCCCTCCCCTCCAGGTCCAGCTGTTGTCCATTCTGCATTTGAATCAGCTCGCTTCCTCCTCCCTCCCTGGGTGCCAGCAGTAGGAGCAATGTGAATACAAGAAAGATTCCCTGTTCTCAGTTCCAGTGCCCAGCTCTGGCCCCAGGCCAGCTAGCAGCATCAATTGCAATTCCAGGGAAATACTGATTCTATCAGGGGGCAGAACAATCAGGGAATTTAGCTGCTAAAAACTAGAGTTTCTACTGAGCCCATGGGAACTGTGATTTTTCAAACACTTAGGAGTTGGCCAAATTTGGGTGGATTTTCACAGGTACAGCAAAAGGCCTGACGCAGATGCCATCCGCTCCCCACACGCGCACAAATTTCAAATCCCTGCTCCAAAGCATAGATCTTCTGGGGCTTTTTAAATACAGTGAAGAAAAACTCTATTTTCCCCTGGCTTCATTCATGAAAAACAGCTAAACCATTTTGGCGGAAATTTTCCACCAACATTCAGTCAGAGGCAGATATTCAGAACAGAAAATTTTGACCCAAACGCTTACAGTTTGGCAAAGTTATGAACAACTTGAAGACAGTTTTATAATGTTAAGTGTCAGTAATAGTAGGTGGTACTAGCAATCTCACCTATAAATTATATTTCCAATTAAATGATTTGCTTTCTGGAAGTGATGAAGGTCAACGAAATCTGTAGGCACCCAGCTGCTATGAAAATAAAACCAGTACAGATCACACACTTTATGGGCAGAGAAATAAGAACAATAGTCAAGAAAATATACTTCTATTTCATACATCTAAGGCCTCCTTAAAGCAACATTGACAAAAAGTGATCTACAGTCTTATTTCTCTGTAAAACTAAAAAGTGTTTATGCAGGGAATTCCCTTCAGTTTTAATTTTTGTTTGTTCATATTTGAAGCTAACCTGAAAGTGCCAGTTCAGAGTACTACAGGTCAGATTCTTAGCTAGTGTAAATTAGCATTTCTTCACTGACATCAACGGAGCTAAATGGATCTATGTCACTTCAGAACAAATGATGGATCTAGCCGATTTATTTTTTGTCTCCTTTGGACACAAATGGCAGACACCTTTGCCAGCCAGCATGCTTCATGCTGAATCAAAAACTCTGTTGAACAAAAGAGTAAAATTCTACTGGCACAAGAGTTTTCCGAACCAACACCTTTTGCAGAGATCTGTGGCATAGACAGAAGAGATTTCCAAGATCAGCATTTTGTAGTAAGCACTACATTTGACATTTCTATTTGATGAGTATTGGAAAATAAAAATGGAAGCACATGAAGGAAACAAATGCCTAAAATAAGAGGCTGAATGTGTGTGTTTTCACAATGTTAATGGCAAAACATTAGGAATCCTACAATACTGATCAGTGAAGTTTAATTTTTATTAGAGAAGATTATTATATAATAGTGTATACTTCCCTTGAAAATAATGCCATAAGTAGGTCAAAAAGCACTCAAGAGGTTTGCAACAATTAGATAGTCTAAGCAGAGAAAGGAATAACCTGCAGCCAGAGAAGTCTGTAGAGATCAGGGAGTGGAGTCTAACCAGATCTAGAAATGGGAGCTGCATGATAAAAGAGAAATGAGAGATTTGAAGATTGGGGAAGAGGTTGAACAGCTAGAAAAACTGCACTTTCCTATAACTATCTATTCTCAGACGCTAAATGTCCCCTTTTCTTTTGCATCAGTGGTGTGACCCAAAGCCCATTGAAGTCAATGGAGAGACTCTGATTGATTTAATGACTATTTAAATCAACAGAGGATATGTCTCAATGGCCTTTGTATCAGGCCTCCAGCTCCAATTCAGCAAAGCAATTAAGCACATGTTTAAGTCAGCTGCTGAATTGGGGCCTTGATTCTCAAATCCTTGCTGAGAAGAATTTGCCCCTTGGGTTTGGAGGTTAAATTATCATTTGCTAGTTATATTACAGCTTCCAGTCCGAAGTATGCCTCCCATTCCTTCCAGGAATTCACTAAGAAATGACTGAATACATTGAACTCTGGAGAATTTTACCTGTTTTTAATACATAAAAGTTGAATAAAGCACATTCATATGAGATGTGGATTTATGCTATATAGTAAACATAAACTCATCAGGGATGAGCTTTAAGATATAGTGCAACTTGTACTCAAGAGGCCATCAAGCATCTGCAGCCAAATGCTTGATTTGCCTATAGTTTGCACCAACCTATTCATCCTGTTACAGTGGTCATCACTGAAATATTTACTTTTAGCCTAATTAACATGATTGCACGATTTTCTGACTCAGGAAATATATCTTACATTCCCTATATCACCAAAAAACCTTACTTACAAACAACAACTGCTGCACACACAATAATTTTATAGCACTTACCACATATAGACATTCTAAGCAGGTCATATACTAACATTTTAAAATTTAATTACATACACTCTGCCTCCAACAAATTATGACTATAAAATTGTTAGTTTACCCCACTGGCCACAGGAACAAATGCATCAGTACCAAACTAGTACAGCAGGTCACTTCTTTTTTTTTTTTTGATGGAATTTGTTTGACAAAAGCATTCAAAAATCTGTGGTGAAAGATATCCACCACTTCCCAAACAAACACCTTAAGACACAACCTAGATCAGTATCTAAAACCAATACAAAAAAAAAGTTTAATAAATACTAAATAAATCAAAAATCAGTGAACCAAGTTCTTGGGAGGGGAGGCAAGTCTTACAGCCTCAACATCTTGGCCTCTAGCTTTAGAATTCACTGATCTTGGTGATGAGAAGCCCTTCCAGAAGACAGAGGCTGTGCCGCAACAGACAGCTGAACATAGAAGCTGCTGCCGAATTGCCGCTGCCACAAAAATGCGTGTGCCGCTCTAACGGTACATGGACTGCCCCCGCCATCCGCAGCGGCAATTCGGCACACTGCTTGGGGGCAACAACACACAGACTGCCACCCCTTGGAGACTGCTACCCCAAGCACCTGCTTAGAATGCTGGTGCTTGGAGCCAGCCCTGAGTACTGGCATGACATGCTCATAGAGGCCCACTCAGCTCAGGAGTGGCCATAAACATTCTGCCCCAGCCAAATCTTCTGTATAGTTTTCAGTGACAGCCCTGAACAAAAAGCACGCTATTGTGTGCTCTTAAGAGGGGTGCAAGGCTACTGTTCCTCAGAGTGCAGCAGTGGCAAACTCCTAAGTTGTGCACTACGTTAGCAAAAGGGGGATGTACAACCTCAACAACTCTTGCAGAGAATTCCTCAGCCTCCTCTTTTAGCTTCACTTTAGTCAACATTATCTTTCGCTCAAATTTAATCTGGATCTGATGATGAAAAAAGGACAGAGCGCAAAGCATCAGCAGCATGCTAATTAGAATACAACCAGAAATACCTCACCGCTTTTTCAGTAGCCTTATGTTAAATTGAACATGAAGAATGAGATGGAACTCTGCAGAACCCAATACAGGACATTCCTTGGGAAGGACCATAATTGCCCATCAGTGCTCTCTGAAAAAAATATTTTCTTCCAGCCCACTCTAAAGCAAATTATGATCAGTGATAGGTTTGCAGATTTCAAAAAGGTAATTTTACAACAGTAACCAGATAAAATAATTGTATAAAGAAACATGGAGCTTCATGCTTAGTAAGTAATATAAATACAACTATTACCTTACATTACAATTTATCCTTTCAAAAAGGAAAGCACAAAGCCTATGTTGGCAAATTAATCATCAATAACATTAGTAAATATTTTCCTGCAAAGAATTTATAATTTTGCCTTCTAAAAAATGCCCTGTAAAGCTATAGCTAAAAATCACATTGTCTTTTTGTGCCTGCCGCCAGTGGTGGTGGGGACATAGAAAAGAGATGAGGCACTTTGGAGAATTAGAGACTAGCAGCTATATGCTCTCTTATAACAATTAATATCTCAACTGCTAGCAAAAGGTTTTCCTTTTATAAATCAGACTGATCTTTGTATTACCTTCCATATATTCATACTGGATAACTTTAATTTGCACTAAGTCAGACTGAAAAATTCCTTGTCCTTCAAATAAGGGCAAAAATATCATGCATCATTTCGTCCAGTACTGTAATTCCAAAGGTAGAATTTAAAGGATATTCCATCTAAATCTGATGGAATTTAGCCACAGATATTTTTCAAAAATACCATTTTCAAATGAAAGACTTTAAATTAAAAAAAAAAAAAGAAAGACTACCTCGCTCCTTAATGATTCAAGATGCCACAGCAGTGTAATCTTTATTGCTGGCAATTACTGCCACCTGCCCTAGAGATTAACCCAAAGTGTATCACAATGTCAATATCACACAGTGAGTTGATGTAACAGAACCGCTGCCAATTCCTGGCAGAAGGAAGCCTTAGAACATTTCCAGTCTACAGGATGAAGAGATACTCCAGAGACTTTGCTTTTACTGGAAAACAAACCAATTCCATTTATGTGCAGCTATTAGACAACTGTTCTAGTATTCTTCACATAAACCAGGCACCAGCCAGGGTTGGAGCCTCAATGTGCCAAGTGCCACTATATTAAAACAAAAAAATAAAGTTAGCTGGGGAAAAGAAAAATCAATCACATTAAGAACTGTAAGTCCCTGCCCTCTGCAGAGAGCACTGTACAGGAGCAACTCCAGACAGGCATTCTCTCTCAAGGAGGGCACAGTATTCAGTATGGAAACAATGGCAGCCTTCCTTTTCCTCATTTTGGAAGGTCATTGCCATGGACAGCCCTACACTCCTGCACAGTCCTTGGGCTCTGAGTCTGCTTGGCTCTTCTTTTAAAAGGCACAGGGATGAAGGAAGACTTCTCGTATACTTCTGCTCATTCACTACATTCTGGGCACAATTGTGCAGTTCTTTTGCATGATTCACTTAACTAGGCTTAAGAGTCATGCAGGCTAGAATTGCAAGCTGGTAAATGCATGATATTGTTGCCCCTCTGCCAAGCCCTAGGAGATGCTTGGGTCTTGCAGGTCAGCTTCCTATTGAAGGAGAAGCCAGCGACCTACAAACAGAGTGTGTTCTTTGTGAAAATTGTTTATTTTACACTCTATGAACCAGTCCTGAAACAGAGATAGTGAGATACAGTCCAAACACATTCTCCACTTCAGGATTCTCAGCCCAGACACAAATGCCTGATTCCCAGGGAACCACACTGACTCTACAGAGTTAGAGGTAGAGCAAACTCCCTTGCTGTTTGCCACAGCTCCCACAAAGATTCTTAATCACAAAAAACTTACATCAGAGCAGAATTTCTTCAGAGAGCTCACATATAAGAAAAGGAACTTGTAAACTATAATATACAAAAATTTAGTGACTCCCACCATAAAAATACAAAGGTTTCATAGCACATCTTGGTCTTCATGCCCATATTACATTTGGAAACCAAACATTTCTGTTTAGTAACAAGTTCCTAACTGTCAGGGTAGTTAAACACTGGAATAGATTGCCTAGGGAAGTTGTGGAATCTCCATCGCTGGAGATATTTAAGAGTAGGTTAGATAAATGTCTATCAGGGATGGTCTAGACAGTATTTGGTCCTGCCATGAGGACAGGGGACTGGACTCGATGACCTCTCGAGGTCCCTTCCAGTCCTAGAGTCTATGAGTCTATAAGTTGTGTGCAGAATCACTATAATATTGTTTATAGTTCATGCATACAGTATTTAAGGATAGTTGGGCATTCACATTAGGGGAGAAGCTTTCAAATGTAGCAAGTTTAATGGAATACATTATACTTATCTTGCATTATTAAGCTACATGGTAATTACTGAAGAGCTTTGGGAGTTAATTTTCCCATTTCCTGGAGAATCAAGTAAAAAAAGAAGGCTTCTAGTCTATAATACTGCATTTGTGACATCAGAAAGTCTAATGTAAAACACAATATTATAATATTGCAGGAGAAAGCAGAAAGGAAACAACGAAGCTAACATTGATTACTCTCCTCTGTTAGTGGCAACTACAAGAAAACATCCCTGCTGGTATCCTAACACAGAGGCAAGTGTTTTGTTAGGAACTTAGACAACAGAATTGTGTGCTTACCCAAGCACAAGTGCAGCAAACATGAGAAAACAAATGCAGAAAGTGACTAGTCCACAACATTTCTTGTGTACACAAATACCATATATACTTGTTCATAAGCTGATTTTTTTTAGTAAAAAAGGTAAGCACCAGAGAAGGGGGTCGGCTTATGAATGTGTATAGAGAGGGAGAGGTGGGACACAGCCCCTCGTCCCAACAGAGGGAGCAAGGAGAGGCAGCAGAGACAGAAGGGAAGAGGTGGGGCCAAAGTTTTTCTGCTTCTTACCATGCTGCTCTTCCCCCCAGCCTCCGAAGCAGCTGCAGCTCCAGGGCTGGCAGGCCGTGTCACCCAGCCTGGCCTGCCGGAGCAGACTGCAGCTGCGCCGCCTAGCATGCTGGAGCAGCTCCAGTCAGGCCAGAGATATCCTGCCCTGGCCCTCCCCAGATAAAGTGGGAAGGGATGGATGGGGAGAGTGTGGAGATCACAGGGGTTACTCCCCTGACTCCCAGCTTCTCCCCCAAAAAAATTTCCCCACCAGTTGCTGTCGCAGCCCGTCAGGGTAAGCAGCTGGCACACCAGGACACTTTGTTTACCTCTGTTTACCTTTGTGCCTGTGGACACTCGAGGTAAACAAACCATCTCAGGCACCAGGGGCTAATCCTGATGGCCCAGGAGCCAAAGTTTGCTGACCCCTGAATTACAGGGTCATCTTATGAACAGGTTATAAAAATTTTCAATTTTTACTTATCCATCTTGGGGGCGGGGGAGTTGGCTTATAAATGCACCGGCTTATGATCAAGTATATACGGTTTGCACCTGTTGTGAAAGAATCTTTAAAAAAGGCATAGGACAATGGAAGAAAAGTAAAGTAATAGGTGAGAATTATAGTCCACTTGAAGTAAATCCAAGATTTCTACTCTATAACTGTAAATTACGCAGATGACTGTTTCAAAAAGATGTCTGTGTACGCGCGCACATGTGCGTAAAAAAAATACAGATACAATTGTGCACTTAATTTGCCTGCACTGTTTTCTCAGTTGTACATGAAAATTATATCTATAGACATAAGTCAATCTCCTAGCTGGGTAACTTCTCATTTGTGTGTGCAAATACACAGCTCTAGGGCAAAAACGTCAAAAGGGCCTAAGCTATTTAAGAACATCTTATCTGTCAATGGATCTTAGGTTCTTAAGTCAGTTAGGCCTTTTTAAATTTGTTTTTTTTTTAAATTATACTTTAAAGTAGGGCTGTTAAGTGATTAATAAATTAATTGTGATTAATCGTGCTATTAATAATAGAATACCATTTATTTAAATTTGTGAATATTTTTCTACATTTTAAAATATCAATTTCAGTTACAACACAGAAGTGTACAGTGCTCACTATTTTTTTATTACAAATATTTGCACCGTAAAAAAATAGTATATTTCAATTCACCTAAGTACTGAAGTACAATCTCTATCATTAAAGTTGAACTTACAAATGTAGAATTATGTACAAAAACAACCTGCATTCAAAAATAAAACAATGTAAAACTTTAGAGACTACAAGTCTAATCAGTCCTACTTCTTGTTCGGCCAGTCACTCAGACAGAAGAGTTTGTTTACACTGATAGAAGATAATGCTGCCCGCTTCTTGTTTACAATGTCACCCAAAAGTGAGAACAGGCATTTGCATGGCACTGTTGTAGCTGGCATCATAAGATATTTACATGCCAGATGCACAAAAGATTGTCCCTTGATGCTTCAGCCACCATTCCAGAGGACATGCATCCATACTGATGACGGCTTCTGCTCAATAATGATCCAAAGCAGAGCAGACCAATGCATGTTCATTTTCATCAGCTGAGTCAGATGCCACCAGCAGAAAGTGGATTTTCTATTTTGGTGGTTTGGGTTCTGTAATTTCCACATCAAAGTGTTGCTCCTAAAAGCATGCCCCACACCTCACCCTCTCAGATTCTGGAAGAGGCTTCAGATTCTTAAATCTTGGGTCAAATGCTGTAGCTATCTTTAGAAATTTCATATTGGTACCATATTTGCATTTTGTCAAATCTGCCGCGAAAGTGTTCTTAAAATGACTAACATGCTGGGTCATCATCCGAGGCTGCTATAACATGAAATATATGGCAGAATGCAAGTAAAACAGAGCAGGGGACATGCAATTCTCCCCTAATGAGTTAAGTCACAAATTTAATTAACACATGAATTTTTAAACAAGTGTCATCAGCATGGAAGCATGTCCTCTAGAACGATGGCTGAAGCACGAAGAGGCATATGAATTTTTAATGCATCTAGCATGTAAATATCTTTCAATGCCAGTTACAATACTGCTATGTGAACACCTGTTCTCACTTTCAAGTAACATTGTTATTAAGAAGTGGCCAACATTATCTCCCTCAAATGTAAACCTACTTGTTTCTCTTAGCAATTGAATTAACAAAAGGCAGGACTGAGTGGACTTGTAGGCTCTAAAGTTTTACATTGTTTTGTTTTGAGTGCAGTTATGTAACCAAAAATCTAAATTTTAAGTTGCACTTTCACAATGAAGAGATTGCACTACAGTATTTGTATGAAGTGAATTGAAAAATACTATTTATCATTTTTACAGTGTGAATATTTGTAAACAAAAATATAAAGTGAGCACTGTGCACTTTGTATTGTGTTGTGATTGAAATCTACAGATTTGAACATTTAGAAAAACAGCCACAAAAGATTTATTCAATTTCAGTTTGTATTCTATTGTTTAACAGTGCGATAATCACAATTAGTTTTTGAATTAATCATGTGAGTTAACTGATTGACAGACCTACTTTAAAGCACAATGAAGGCACACATTTGTGTTCATTTTGAATTGTAAACTTCATCTGAGGTCTTTAATATGTTTTACAACATACTAAATAACTGGTAAACTACTGTGCTTTCTCAATCATCAACAACCTGTGCAAAACCATGAGATGTACTAACTTTCCAGGAGCCAGATGGCAATATCTAATTTGCATATATAAATTTCATAAAATGTACACAGTGTTTGTTTGTTTTTTGAAAGTCTTTTACATGCACTGTATCCAGCACTTTAAAAAACACAGCAAAATAAAACATACTTTGAGGGCTCTGGGAAAAGGAATATAGATGAGAAAGCTCTTCAAAACTGACTTTGGGGTGTCTGGCTTTATCTGTGAGGTGGTTACATGCATTATGGAATGCAAGCTGGAGTCTGCTAGATGATGGCAATCTCTAATGTGTTCTGATTTATAAGGCAAACAGGTTGCACATAAATAAGTGCTTCCAATTGGGTGCATACAAATTTAGTTATATTTGCCTTAGATATCTCTGCAACATCGAGCACCACAGCATCTAATAACCCTCTTACATAACTCCAGATAGGTGTCACTTGGTAGGTATTTGCAAAAATGCAATGTTTCTTTCATGAAACTTTGATCAGAGCCTTGTCTCAATCAATAGCCAAATGTTTGCTTCATATTTGGGATTAGCTGAAAAGGAGATTATAAATAATTATAAATCTGTACCAATTGAATCCCAAAGCTTCCTGATCCACTTAAAAATAGAAATAAGACAAAAAACCTACCTCTGTACAAACATACTATGCAACATACCTCACTAGCTGTGCCATAACTTAATTTATATGTTGCTTTCTGCTTTCCTCCTGCCTCCTTGGTCAAACACGTGTGTTACATGCCTGAGCTGATGATAATGAAATAGACCATGACTCGACAAAAGTGGAGGGGTTCAGACACATACCAGTTATTTGCCTACCCTTATCTACAACTAATGAACTGAAACACAATAGATTTCCACTTTTTCAAGTTGTCTGTGAAATGTAGCATCCCTCACCAACATGTGCTAACCAACCAGCCATAACTGTTCAAGAAAAAACAAAACATGGCATTAATAAGATACCTGTTGTATATCACTTCCCAGTCCTATGCTGACAAAAATATTTTTGTCACTTCCCATGCCCCATTTGCCATTTATTAACATGCTAAGCTTTCCAAGGCAAGGACCTCGTGTTCTTATTCATCTATGAAGTGCCAACTACCCTTTGGGTGCTAAGTAAAGACATAAAATAAAATAATAATGCATAGTCTCAGGATATCCCAAATGCTAGCTGAAATAAACTGCACACATTTGTTTAATTTCACTCATAGTTAAGAGGGTGCTGTTCATTATCATGTAACTGGCACATTTTTCAGTGAGGTGTCACATGTCACTGTAAAATCCAGGAGTCAGGATCACAATGCAGATCTGTGATGCTCAAGGGCTTCAAATCTGTGCACCAAATCAAACGATCTCACTCACCTACATGTACGTTTTCTGCATCCTGGATTAACATAAGGTTAAGTGGATCCATAAATCAGATGACTTTATTGTGAATTTTACATGAATAAAGACTTCAGAATAGGGCTGTAAAGGATTAATTCTGATAGAATTTGCCTACATAATTTTGAATACTAAGCAGTATGCGTAATTCAACAGCCATCATTCTGCTAGGCTCTATTTTCAAATAACTCTTTCATCCCAAGAACTGACATAGCTGTGTGAACTACAAAAAAAAAACCCACCACCAATACTAGAAATGTTCTAGTTATGGCTACATTCTCTATACAGCAGTAGAAAAACAGAACCTTATCCATTTGTGATGGGTGCAAGTAACAGATAAAAGCACTCAAACAAAATAATCAAGTTAGCTAGAGAGACAGGGACAGATAGATCCTAACCTTCCATCGAGGCTCCTTTGGGCAAAGCTGCCTTAAAGCGAGTTTAACTGGCTGCATAACAATCTCCCCACAGTAGGGGAGAATCCTTGGGAAGTTCAGAACCAGTGTAGGGAGCATGTTGAATAAGGACTAGGGGCAACATAAGTACAGTGGAGTACTGCAACAGTCTGACTGGGATTGCTCTAGTGTGTTGGTAGTGTGGAAAGAAACCTGAGACAATTCACAATATTAAAAGCCCTTCTGAAATCTTTTAAAGTCTTCATCTCAAAAAATTAGTTTAGAAATTCAACAACTGAAATGTTTTCTGATGAAACAATTCCAATTCACTTGTGTATTTAAAATCTTAGAAATCCTCAAATTATGATTTAAAGGACTTCAAGTTACAGAGAATCCACCACTTTAAACCTGCAAGTGACCAATGCCTCATGCTGAAGAAGATGGTGAAAAAACTCCAGGTTCTCTGCTAATCTGACCCAGGGGAAATTCCTTCCTGACTCCAAATGTGGCAGTCAATTGGATGCTGAGCACTTTGGCAAGACTTACTAGCCACACACCTGGGAAAGAATCTTCTGAACTAACTCAGGGCCCTCTCCATCTCGTTCCCCCATCACCGGCTGTCAAAATTCCCTCCCCACTCTGAACTTTAGGGTACAGATATGGGGACCTGCATGGACACTTCACAGCTTAGATCTGGTATCGCTGCCACCATCCAGATCCTCCGTCTGGAACACCCCCTTTCCTCCCAAAACCTTCCTCTCCCACGGTAGCCTTGAGAGACTTTTTCACCAAGTTCCTGGTGAACACCGATCCAACCCCTTGGATCATAACACAAGGAGAATTTAACCATCCCCCCTCCTTTCCCCCACCAATTCATGGTGAGTCCAGATCCAATCCACAGAGGTTCCTCTGGGCAAAAACTTAGGTACACAAAAAATACCCAAATTTTGATAATTCCCTTAATGGTACCAAGACAAGTTACAAAGAAAATAAACCTAAACCTATTTATCCCTTTCTAAAACTTACTATACTGATAAGAGGCCAGCTGAAACTGAAACTCTAAAACAGAGGAAAATGTGCCTCCTTCCTTTTGAAACATCTTGTTCCCCCATTGGTTCCTCTGGTCAGGTGTTAGCTAGGCTAGGTGAACTTCTTAACCCTTTACAGGTAAAAGAGGCATTAACCCTTAACTATCTGTTTATGACAAGACATATTGGAGCATGAGCTTTCGTGGGTGAATATTCACTTCGTCGGATGCATAAAGTAGATTCTCTGACCATCCTAATAGTCCTCCTCTGCATCTGTTCAAGTTTCAGCTCATCTTACTTAAATGTGGGACACCAGAACTGCACACAGTATTGCAGATGAGGTTTCACCAGTGCCTTGTAGAACTGTACTAATGCCTCCCATTTCTACTGGAAATACCTCACCTGATGCATTCTAGGATAGCAACAGTCTTTTCCACAGCTGCATCACATTGGCAGCTGAGTCATCCAATGATCAACTAATACCTCCAGGTCTTTTTCCTCCTGTCACTTCCAACAGATACATCTCAAGCTTATAGCAAAAATTCTTGTTGTGAGTCCTTAAGTGAATGACCTTGCACTTTGCATTATTAAATTAAATTTCATCCCATTTTTATTACTCCAGTTTCCAAGGTCATCCAGATCTTGTATGATAGTCCTCCTCCATATTGGCAATACCTCCCAACTATGCATCATCCACAAAATGTTATTAGTGCACTCCCACTTTTTGTGCCAAGGTCATTAATGAAATGTTAATAAGATTGGTCCCCAAACCAATCCCTGAGGGACTCCATTAGTAACTTCCCTCCAGCCTGACAGTTTACCTTTCAGTATGACCCATAGTAGTGTCCTCTTTAATGAGTTCTTTATCCACTTGTCAATTCTCATATTAATCTCCATCTTCTCCAATTTAACTAATAATTTCCCAGGTGGAACTGTATCAGATGCCTTACTTGGATCCAGGTAGATTAGATCTACTGCATTTCCTTTGCCTGAAATATCAGTTATCTTCTCAAAGAAAGAGATCAGGTTGGTCTGACAATCTATCCTTTTGTAAAACCATGTTTTATTTTATCCCAATTACTGTTTGCCTCTATGTCCTTAACCACTTACTTTTTCAAAATTTGTTCCAAGACCTTGCTTACAATTGGAGGTCAATCACACCCCGCTTTCTTACAAACAGGTACTACATTAGCAATTCTCCAGTTATAGGGCATGACCCCCAAGTTTACAGATTCATTAAAAATCCATGCGATTTGGCTTGAAATTTCACATGTCAGTTCCTTTAGTATTCTTGGATGGTGATTATCCAGACCCCTTATGTAATCCCATTAAGCGGTTTAAGTTGCATTATTAGTAGCACTTTTCCTCCAGTCTCTATCTGGAAAGTTAAAGTCTCCCATAATCCCACAATTCCCAGTGGTATTTATTTCATTAAAAGAATTAGAAGTCCCTATCCATATCCAAATCAGATATGGTAGCATACCCCCAAGAACTATCCCAGGGGAGCCTGTGGTAGTGATCTTCCCCAAAGTGATTTTGGCCCAAAGCACTGTTTTATCCATTCCATCATTTGTAGTTTCTTTACTGTCTACCTCATCATTACTATACAATGCTACTCCACCACTTTTATCTGGTCTTTATTATGCAGTAGAGGGTCTTGGGAGCAGAGCATGGGCAGGGCCAAGCCAGGCTATTTGGGGAGCCACAGCCTTCCCCAGCCTATGATAGCCGCTGCCCATGTTCAGAAGCTTTTCAAATTTACCCCCCTCAGCCTCATCTAGATGCTCCTATCATATGCTCCTCTGATGCACTGTAATTTTTCCTTAATGATTTTTTATTTAGTTATTTACAAGTGTGACAAAGTTCCTCCTCTACCTTAGTGGATCCTGCGCTTATTGGCAGATTTGCTCACCTCAGTGATCTTCCCCACAGTCTGGGTCAACTCCTCCTGAGTCTGATCAGGAGTTGGGAGGTTTGGGGGAACCTGGGCCCGCCCTCTACTCCGGGTTCCAGCCCAGGGCCCTGTGGATTGCAGCTGTCTATAGTATCTCCTGTAACAGCTGCATGACAGTTACAACTCCCTGGGCTACTTCCCCATGGCCTCCCCCAAACGCCTTCTTTATCCTCACCACAGGACCTTCCTCCTGGTGTCTGATAACACTTGTTCTCCTTACTCATCCAGCTGCACGCCCTCTCACTCTCAGCTCTTTGGGCCTCTTGCTCCCAGCTCCTCACACGCACTTCCTCTCCTCTGGCTCCCCCCCACCTGACTTGAGTGAGCTCCTTTTTAAACCCAGGTGCCTTGATTAGCTTGCCTTGACTGGCTGCAGGTGTTCTAATCAGCCTGTCTGCCTTAACTGGTTCTAGCAGGTTCCTGATTACTCTAGTGCAGCCCCTGCCCTGGTCACTCAGGGAACAGAAAACTACTCATCCAGTGACCAGTATATTTGCCCTCTACCAGACTCCTGTACCCCACTGGCCTGGGTCTGTCACATATCCCTCCCCCCTGCTCAACACCAAGGGGTTGGGCAGCTTGGGAAGCCAGACAGTGCACACGTGACAAGCCATCGGCATTACTGTGACGGCTCCCTGCTCTGTGTTGCACACGGAACTGGAAAGATTGGAGGGATAAGAACCACTTGGCCAACCTTGTGTTGTTCTCCTTGTTCCGCTGCATCCATTGAAGAGGGGCATGGTCGGTCACGAGGACAAATCTGCACCCGAGCAAATAGTAGCGCAATGCTTCCATGGCCCATTTTACAGCGAGGCACTCTCTCTCCACCACTGCATATTTTTGTTCCCTCGAAAGGAGTTTCCTACTGAGGTAGAGAATTGCATGTTCCTCCTCCCCAACCATCTGTGATAGAACGGCTCCCAACCCTACTTGTGATGCATCTGTCTGCAGGATAAATTCCTTGGTGAAATCAGGGGCTATCAGTACAAGGTTACTGCATAGGGCAGTCCGTAGGTCCATGAATGTTTCCTCTGCTGCATCAGACCATCTCACCAGATCAGGTCCTCGGGCTTTCACTAGGTCTGTCAGGGGGCTTGCCCTTGTGGCAAAGTGGGGGATAAATCATCAGTAATACCCCACTACACCTAGGAATGCCCAGACTTGTTTCTTGCGACGTGGTCGGGGCCAATTTTGGATGGCCTCCAACTTGTTCACTTGGGGTTTTACCAGACCTTTTCCCACAATGTAGCCAATATATTTGGCCTCTGTAAACCCTACAGCACACTTAGCAGGGTTTGCTGTAAGGCCAGCTCACGTGAAGTTATCAAGGACTGCCTTCACCTTCTCTAGGTGGGTTTCCCAGTCTGGGGTATGAATGACCACGTAGGCAGCAGCATAACTGTTATGCAGGAGTAATAGCTTGTCCATGAGGCGTTGGAAAGTAGCCGGGGCCCCGTGTAGTCCAAAAGGGAGGACAGTATATTGGAAAAGACCCTCTGATATAGAGAAAACAGTCTTCTCCTTTGCATCTTCCACAAGGGGAATCTGCCAGTACCCCTTTGTCAAGTCTAGAGTAGTCAAATGCCGGGCATTACCCGGACGGTCCACTAGCTCATCTATGCGAGGTATGGGGTACGCGTCAAGCTGGAATACTTTGTTTAGTCGCCGGAAGTCGTTGCAAAACCTTGTGGTGCCATCAGGTTTGGGCACCAGCACAATTGGGCTGGACCACTGACTGGGATTCTTTGATGATCGTCAACTCCAGCATTTTTTTTTTTACTTCTGCTTTTATTTCCTGCCTTTTGGCCACTGGCAGCCGATAGGACCTCGTTGTTATTCTGGCCCCAGGGTTCGTGACGATGTGGTGATACGTCTTGGTTGTTCAACCCAGTTTTGTCGAGAATACATCTTGGTTCCGGAAGATCATCTCATGCACCTCATTCTTCTGGCCTGGTGTTAAATCAGGAGACACTCTCACCTGTTTGGAAGGTTTGTTTTCCTGGGTTAGGTCTTTTTTCACAGTTATGAATGCGTCTTGTGCATGCCAGGGTTTCAGAAGATTGATGTGATAAAACTGTTCTTGTTTTCAGCATCCTGGCTACCACACCTTGTAGGTTACTTCCCCCATGGGTTCAACCACCTCACAGGGCCCCTGCCATTGGGCCAGAAGCTTGCTTTCTGCCATGCGTACCAACACCATCACCCGATCCCCTGGTTGGAACTGTCGGTCTTTTGCCTGGCGATTGTAATGAGTTCTCTGGACCTCCTGTGCCTTTTCCAAATGTTCCCTTACAATAGGGGTGACCCGGGCTATCTGGTCTCTCATCTGTATTACATGTTCTATTATATTTCTCCCCTCATTGGGTTCCTCTTCCCAAATCTCTTTGGCGATATCTAGTATGCCATGGGGGTGACGCCCATATAATAACTCGAAGGGGAAAACCCAGTTGAGGCCTGAGGTACCTCCCGGATAGCGAACATAAGGTAGAGCAGTAGAGTGTCCCAATCCTTCCCATCCTAACTTACCACCTTCCTTATCATAGCCTTGAGGGTTCGGTTAAACCTTTCTACCAATCCATCAGTCTGTGGATGGTAGACTGAAGTTCTCAGGGTATGTATATGGAGCAGCGTAGAGAGGTCCTTCATTAGTTTTGACATAAATGGGGTTCCTTGGTCTGTTAAAATCTCCTTTGGTAGCCCTACTCGGGCAAGATCCCCACCAGCTCTTTGGCTATCATTTTAGAGGCTGTGTTCCGCAGGGGGACGGCTTCTGGGTAGCAAGTATATATTGGTGGCCCCGAGCTGTCTTCTCCAGGGGTCCCACTAGGTCCATGGCTATTCGCTCAAAGGTGACCTCTATGATGGGAAGGGCCCTCAGGTGGGGATGGTGACTGTGCAGCTGACACTCCGGGCAGGATGCACAGTACCTCCGCACTTCTTCATGTACTCCGGGACAGAAGAACTGTCGTAGGACTCATGCCAGGATTTTCTCTATCCCCAAGTGCCCCCCAAAAAGATGGCTATGAGCAAGACTTAATAGAGCATTCTGGTGTTTTTGAGGTACTAGGATCTGCTGTACCTTCTGCCCCTGTACTGGTGCAACCCGGTATAAGAGATTTTTCTTCATTATGAAGTAGGGTCCTGGTCCCTCGGTTTTTCTTTCCATGGGGACCCCATCTCGTTCAGTCACCTCTTTTCTAATGTTGTCGTACCTTGGGTCTTCAGCCTGGTCTCGTCCAAAATTTCCTCTTCCGGGGCTAATCTGCCCAAGATCTAGGGGCCCAGTCTCTATTGCCTCTGCTGGTTCAGAAGCGTTACGGTGGGGGTCAGACTTGGGTGCTTTTCCCTCCTGGGTGGCCTCCTTTTCAGCTGCTCGGTTCCACCTACCTATGAGAGCGACTCTCTGGCTTTGAATTAGTATTCGGGTTCCCAAGGCCTTAGCTGCCCTCCTTTCCCTTTTCGACTTTCTACCCTGTCTGGGAATGGAAAATAAATCTGGAGATATTTCAGAGAAGACTGGGGGTTGACAGTCTATCATGGATGCCTCACTAACTTCAGGGTTCCCCTCTTTCTCCATTTCTCCTACTGGAAGTAAGTCTCCAAACCCTGGGAAGTCCCTCTCTATGAGCACCGGGTATGGGAGTTTAGGGACTATACCTGCTGCTACCTCAGTAGTCTTCCCTTGATTCTCGATTTTTACTGGGATAGTGGGGTAATAACCAACTGTCTCATGGACGCATGTTATCCCCGTACGCTTAGCCCGCGGCAGCTGACTACACTTCATGAGCTTCCCTGAGACAAACGTGATAGCACTCCCCAAATCAATCAGTGCTGTGGTCTCTATCCCATTTAGCTTTACTGGTCTGGTGTACATATGTGGGGTTAGTGAGACTCCCATAAGGTGGATTAGGGAGCATGGGTCTGCCCAGTTCCCCAGGTTGCACTGCATAGGCTCCTCCACATTGGGACACTGTGCAGCTATATGTCCCCACTCCCCGCAGGCATAACATCTATATAGGGCCTTAGGCATTCCCCGGTCTCTTGGTTTGGGCAGTCTAACATCACGATCCTCTTCTCCCTCAGTACTCTGACTCTTTGTGGCTTCTGGTGGGCCTTCAGACCCTCTCTTTTTCCACCTGTGATCTGGTTACCCGAGCTCTAGGGCTTGGTGCTGCTAGTTTAACCCGGGGTGTCCCTTCCTTAACTGGTTGGGTCAGCTCCCTTGCTGTCCTTTGCCCCTCTACCAGTGCAACAACCTCATCATAGGTGGAGGGTTCGTTCTGGTTTACCCAAGCATGAAGGTCTTGCAGTAGTCCCCTCATGTATCGGTCGATGACCAGAACCATTAGTATCTCTTCCAGACTCCGGGACTCAGTTAGCAACCACTTTCGTGCGAGAAGGACGAGATCATACAATTGGGACCACGGGATTTTGCTTTCCTGGTACCTCCACTCGTGATACCGCTGGGCCCACACTGCAGTTGTTACCCCAGATCTGGCCAGGATCTCTGCTTTCAGTCGGTGGTAGTCTGCTGCAGCCTCTTCAGGCAGATCATAGTAGGCCTTCTGGGCCTCCCCACTCAGGAATGGGGCAAGGATGCCAGACCACTGATCTCGAGGCCAGGCCTCCCGTAGGGTTGTCCTCTCAAAGGCCAGAAGGTATGTCTCTACATCATCCTCCTGCGTCATTTTCTGCAGCCAATGGCTGGCCCGTACAATCTGCGTCCCATCATGGCCGCGGTTCAGCTCTGTAAGAGTCTTTACTTGGTTTACCAGTTCCCACAACATAGCTCGGACTTGAGAAGCCTGGTCCATCAGCAGGTGATTAGTCTCTTGCTGCAGCCGCACTGCCTCCTGTTGGGCGGCTGCCTAGACACGAGTAGCCTCCTGCTGGGCCGCCATAGCTTGTATCAATGCCTGTACTAAGTCATCCATTGTGGTGAAAAAAAAAACACCTCTCTCCTTTTTTTTTTTTTTTAAATCTCCCTCCTTCTTCCGCCGCGCTGTGCACATCAAATCCCACCCCTGACACCAGTTGTGACAAAGTTCCTCCTCTACCTTGGTGGGTCCTGCGCTTATTGGCACATTTGCTCACCTCAGTGATCTTCCCCACAGTCTGGGTCAACTCCTCCTGAGTCTGATCAGGAGTTGAGAGGTTTGGGGGGAACCCGGGCCCATCCTCTACTCCGGGTTCCAGCCCAGGGCCCTGTGGATTGCAGCTGTCTGTAGTGCCTCTTGTAACAGCTGCATGACAGTTACAACTCCCTGGGATACTTCCCCAAGGCCTCCTCCAAACACCTTCTTTATCCTCACCACAAGACCTTCCTCCTGGTGTCTGATAATGCTTGTACTCCTTAGTCGTCCAGCTGCACACCCTCTCACTCTCAGCTCTTTGGGCTTCTTGCTCCCAGCTCTTCACACACACTTCCTCTCCTCTGGCTCCCCCACGCCTGACTTGAGTGAGCTCCTTTTTAAACCCAGGTGCCTTGATTAGCCTGTCTTGATTGGTTGCAGGTGTTCTAATCAGCCTGTCTGCCTTAAATGGTTCTAGCAGATTCCTGATTACTCTAGTGCAACCCCTGCCCTGGTCACTCAGGCAACAGAAAACTACTCATCCAGTGACCAGTATATTTGCCCTCTACCAGACTCCTGTACCCTACTGGCTTGGGTCTGTCACCCAAGGTGCTGAAATAAAATATACACATTGGTAGTTCCTAGCCTCAACCTTAGCAGCTTTTTGGCAGATGGATACTCCGTTGGCCACCCTCAGGAATCGTCATCATTTTTAATGATGAATTATAGATTTTTATTAGTAGCTCAGCTACTTTGTTCTTCACTTCCTTTGGAATTTTTGGATGAAAGCCATTCAGTCTGTATGATTTATTGCAATTTAATTTCTCCAGTTGTTGCATCTCTATCTCTTTGCTACCTATACAGAGTAATTCTAGGATAATTATTTCCCCATCATCCTGCATGGGGGAAACAAAGATATTTTAGCTTCTCTGCAATGTACTTATCTCCTTTATAGCCTGGTTGTTTAGCAGATACATTGAGCTTCATTCTCATTTACACTAAGGTCCCTTTACATTGCTCTGGTAATGGACCTTAATGCAAATGAAAGTCAGGCCCATTGACTCTCTGTAGGCTGACTACTTTTGTCCTTAGTGAATGGTTTGCTCACTTTACACACTCAGATTCCCTCATAACTTGTCTAATACCATTTTCACATTTTCCCTGCCAAAGTTGAATAGGACTAAGAATGCAAAATTTGAGGCTGAAAAGGATTTTTCTGAATGTAGAGGATAGGGAAGGAAAGGTAAAAATCTGTCTTATATACTGTGGTACAACCTTCATCAGTCAGAACCATGGCTCTATAATAAGGGCAACCATATATCAAAGTTATCATAACCTTCCACTATTACTATATAGATAGTTTTACTTTTTCCTTCTGTCTCTAGTGTATTCACTTGATCTAAGCACTCATCATTACTTGCCAATTTCCCCCTTCTCCTAGTCTTAACATTTGCAACAAAATCAGTGTTTTGGTTTATTAAAAGTTGAAAGCTAATCATTTCTATTCTAAAAAAATGACAACCCTCCTTCCCATACCATCTTTTCATCTACAGACTCAGCATGGTTAATTGCCCTAGTCTGGCTGGTTGCACGTGGAGTTAACTATTTCCAAAGAACTGCTAACAGAGAACTTTGAATTAAATCCTGTTCCTAAAGATTGCTGTTCTCAATCTTCAAGCACTTCCTTGAGTCATTGGTAGATGAGTACCACAACCACAGAATCAGTTCCACTGCTCAGAATAAATTTTCCTCCATACCTCATGAGATTTGACATCCCCATCCTTTTAGGCAAATTACCTTGAGATACCCATATCCGCCACACATCTAATATTACAATCCCTACCTATACAGCCTATGTAGTACAATCACAAGTGGCTCCCCCTCTCACGAAACTGCTTATACAGTAAATGAGGAAAAACTTATCCTTTTCTACATATATTGGAAGAGCAGTACTACATGTGAAAATGTCCCTCTTCTCCTCATTGGTCTCTTTGCATCATGACACTAGCTTCCTTAGGGCACCGATTTATGAAGTATTCTGGTGAGCATCATTTCTATAAGTTTATTAACCTTGGATACAAGTGTTTTGTTTTTTTTTTAAATTTGAGTTTTAAAAGTCTCAAGTTCCTTGTATAGATATATCCCTCTCCAACACACATACAGATATATCTATCTCTAAGACACATGGGAAGTAGTTTTATATTCTCTACTCTTTACAATAAACTGGGTACAAGCTGGATAAACTCGCTGATGTCACTGCTCAGCCACCATCTCCTGTCCATCTGCTTCTACTGACCTCCCATCGCTCCACCCTGTGGACTGGTTTCTTGCATCACATTATTCAACACACCAAAAACACCAAGCTTACCAATTTTCAACTGTTTACATGCTCAGCGCTTACTCAGATGCTAGCAAGAGTTCAATCTGAATTAATTTAAGCAGAAAGTCAAAAAAAACCACATAACTGACCAAGAAAAGAAATAAGGGAGTTTTTTTCCATTAAGCTAAATATGATTTAAAAAAAAACATTTCTCAGGGCCACATTCTGGTACATAAGCATCGCCATACTGAATCAGACCCAAGATCCATCTAGTGCAGTATCCTGTCCGACAGTGGCCCGTACCAGATGCTTCAAGGGAGGGCGTACGAACACTGCAATAGGCGGAAGAGTACGATTCTCCCCCAGCCCCCTTCCCATACACACACAAGTCTCACTATCTCCAATAATGAGACTGGTTTAAGACTTGAAGCATGGAAATTTAATGTCCTTCCAAATTAGTTATGATCTATTATGACAACTCTGGTCTCAGACCCATATAAATCTGGAGTGACTCTAGTAGTGTCAGTGATATTCCAAATTTACTCCTTTCTGGAAGCAGAATTAGGTCTATAATTTAGAAATAATTCTTAACTGTGAGTCAAAGCCTGTGTCTTCATAGAGTTTTCACTTTTCTCTACAAGGTTATAGTCCTTACAGAAAGTGAGGACTCTGAAAGAATGACTGTAAGCAGCTTCAGTTAGAACAATTGCCAAAAAGTCTGACGACGATGACAACAACATTTTTGAAGAGAAATGACAGTAAAGTGGATATAAATACTTGAATTACAAATCCCTGTAATATGGATGATTGGGAAACAATGAACCTAAAGCCATGAGCGATGGTCTAAAATCCTGAAACTCCCCCCAACCGATAATGTTAAAAAGGCTGAGTTTTCAAAACAGTCACTATGCCTTTCAAAAATTCAGATCTGTAAGGTTCTCTTGATAGTTATAATGCATGTTCTTGTAAGAGGAAGACACAGCCTCTAAGTTAGTTATGACATGTTTATAGACAAATGGTTCCCCAAATCTAATGGCGAGAACAACTGCCTCCAACCACTGAAGTCAGAAGACCACCAATGTGCCCATGCATTTCCCATCAGATGGGCACAAAAGCAAGTGTGAATATACAAAAGCTAGATACATCCACTGCAAAAACTTCTTTTAAAAATAGCACCAGCATCAACATTTCAAAAGTTGTGTTCAAAACACACTGGGCTAAATTCTCAACCCTCCTTCATGAGCATGCATCCTAAATCTATAATAAAGTATACATGCATTAGATAGTTGTTTTAACACAGCATGTATCAGAAAGTGACAAGGAATAGAGAGCAGGTCACTGGGCTCCAAAGATGACAGAGTTCCCTAAGGCCAGATGAGAGAGGTGGGGGTTCAGTGGGAGCAATAGAATCTCTCCCCCCTCCTCCCCCCTCGCCACACTTCTCTGTTGAAACCAAAGAGTTTGTTTTACTTCAAACAAATCAGCAGCAGTGGGGCTGGGGAGTTGCTATGCTTCACTTCCAATTTCAGGTCAGGGGATGAGACAAGGATATCCTTGAAAAAGAGGGGGGAAGCCTGGGGACAGGAGTCACTCCTTTTCAGATTGGATTCAGCATGAGGCACCTCTTGACGAAGGCTTTAAAAAGGGAGGTCCAGTGAAGTTTGAAGGCAACAGGTAAATTCAAAAGGATATTCATATTTAGGGATGGGGAAGTCATCCTTCATTGCCATAACCACATATTAGGATCAGTTTTGAGTTTAACTACTAACAGCTAGACTTTCCCAAAGAAAGAAAGCCTAGTCTACTTCTCCATTGCTTGTTTATGCTTGTGTGGCATCTTCTCATCACTGTGCTAACACACAGTTCTTTACATTAGCGTAACTGTGGTTCTTGCAGATGTTTTGTCCATGCGGGAGTCGAGGAAGAACCAAAGCCTTTCTGTTTTGCTGGCAGTGGAAATTTTGGAAAGTGGAGGACTGCAGTAGTGGTACTAAATTTTTCCTGACTGCGATTCACTCTTGGAACAGCCTGAAGAAAGCAAGGTCTATCTCCCAGAATGGCCACCATGGTAATGCATGGCCACCATGTATTTCTATCTCACCAGGACTTCATCAAGTCTCCAATTCAAAATGTGTCAGAACAACTGCAACTGTAAACACCATTCACTGTGATGCTATGCCATTTCCTCAGGAATAAGAGACAAGGAAAAAGTACAGTAGGGGAATGATATAATAGGAATAAAGTAATTAGCAGCTAGAGCAGGAGATGCAGCAAACAGACGCAAAATGGCAGATGAAGGTCATCCCACCAAAACAAAGGGGACATCAATGAGCACAAGAACAATGGGGAACATTTCTATGAGTGTGGTCCCACAATGAAGATTCAGTCATGACAGGGCAGCCAGAGAAGGCACTGATAGGGAAAGGGCTGAAGTGAATTTCCACTTTCTTCTGAGAGGCAGGGATTTGGGCCCTGAACTAACCACTATTGTACTCAATGTGAGCCTTTGCATGGACTTCAATGGGTGTTAGATTGGACTCTTGCCTGTGATGTATTTCAAGCTTTTCAAAGCTGTAGCCTGGTGTTTTTGAAATAAGTGTCTTTGTTTTCCATTGCTATTATATTTCTATAACCAAAAATGAGCCATTTCTTGGACACCAGCTAGGGTGGTGACCAGATGTCCTAATTTTCTCAGGACAGTCCTGATTTTGGGTCTTTTTTCTTATACAGGTTCCTATTACCCCCCTCACCCTGTCCCAATTTTCACACTTGCTGTCTGGTCACCCTAACACCAGCTGCTTTATGTGCTTAAAGCATACCATTGCAGCATTATGTGGACTATCTAGGCTCCTCAATATGTTAAACATAATCACAAGTGAGGCTAAGGAGAAATCAGATAATGTTTTGTAGGACGCTTATGATTCTGCTACGACCCCTTTGAAATATTTCAAAACCCAGATATCTTCAGCTAGAAGATGGGTTAAGAAACCCAAAGCTCAAAGTTTTAATATGTTTAAAAACAATGTATATGGAGAGTTGGCTTGTTTGTTTAGAAAGCATCATAACTTAATCTACTCCCTTGCTACACAGAAGCAATACAGTTTGTATACTAATTATACCTCTTCATCCTGGCTGTAAGACATCTATCTTGTAGTTAATCAGAGTAACATTATATTGAAATGAGATTGTGAAGACCACAACTCCTTTTGTTCCAGTTTAATTTAGACTATTTCAAATTCACTAGCATGGCTACAGAGGAGGAAAATTAAACTAGTGTTTTTACATAGATTTCTGTTACACTACGCATTGCTTTTGAGGTTTGAGGGCAAAAGTGTCTCCCTTTAGACAACTGAATATTATGTACATCAATTCTATAACTGAAAAGTAATTTACTTTCTTTCCTAGGAACCAGGCAATAAATAAGTGATATGGAAAAAACTAGATACTCATCTTATTCAGCCATTCATTTTGCTAGGGAAAATATAATTCACGTTATTAATCTAACGTCACCGGAAGTCTGGGAATATATGCCACTTAATGTCTCTTACATTCTACAGTAAACGGCTATTTTTCCTATATATAAGGAACAAGTATTTACAACAAAGAGCAACCTTAAACTTCTACACAATCAGAAGAAACAAAGATATTTTCATTATAAAAAGGTAAATTATTTTATTTCAATGTGCTATTTACATTTTTGTAAAATAGTTGTCTTTAAACTCAGCAAATCCCTTCCCAGCGTAAGGCCTATTCATCAAATAATTGTTTTGACACAAACAACTTTTATAAGAATTACTACAACGAAATAGCTAACAGCACATCCATACGTGAATGAAACCCTCTGCAATATACAGATAGTGACATCTATTTTAAGCATCAAAGGGAATTACAGATTAGCCCTTTCAAACAGTCATGCGAGATTATTTCAAATGCTGTTTCTTGAAAGAAAAAACACACAGACACTTGCATTCTACCAACAGAAAGTGGGTCACTGAAATGCCACTATACAGCACTGCTTACAGTTTGGTCTTCTGTGTCTTTTTTTTCATATTGACTGAATAGCTAAGAAAATAGGCATATCCTCAGGGATCAGAATGCATATGATGTTGTATGCAATCTAAATTAGGGTTCTTTAATTTTAAAACTACAAAGCATAGCTTTTTGAAAAAGAACTTCAGCATTCAGAAAGAATGTACTCTCATGAATAAAATCATCATGCAACATACAAGTTACATGAAACAAATCTTGAGAAGTGTCCATAGCATTAACTATTTCAGCTTCATTTGTACTGGAGTTCACCACAATTATTTTAATAGATTTTAAAATAGTCATTTGTCTAAGTGGTTCTTCCAGAAAAAAAGTGTACTTGTTTCTTCTGAATTAGAAAATAATAAAACTCCAAAGATTGATTCCAAATATCTGACCTGAAAAATGTATTGGAAAATAGTTAAAACAGTTACCATACCGTTTAGAATAGAAAAACAATCCATAAGAATTCATAATTAGACATAGGCCTAGATAAAAATCAGTCTAATAATGGCATGGAATGTCAATCCAAGATTAGCTAGCAGTTATGCACCAATTTTTTAAATGTCCTGAATATCAATTCAGATACAGTATGTGTAAGTGTGTTGAGAAACATATTTAATTTAATGTGATCTGTCTGTTAAAATCCCACTAAATTATAATTAGTGTCATAATGCAAATGACCTGTTGGGAAGAGGACTGTGTTATCAGTGGAGTATTAACAATGTGTCACTGCACTGAAACAGATCCACTTCTTTTGCCCAAATCTGGATTATTTTTTTAAATTTTGGCAGCAAAGTTACAAGATATTGCACCTGCTCACTGAGGACTAGTTTATCACACAACATACGGCCTGATACCAAGCCTACTGAAGTCAATAGGCTTAGGCTTAGTCTTCTAGACAGCCTCAAGGAATAAAAATCAAGTGACAACGTCAAAAACAAATATCCTACTAGCACACATTATCAATGAAAAGCAACATTCACTAGATTTTTAGGTCCACACACTATAACCAGATGCCATGTTTCTATTATTCTGATTTATAAATAAATAAATAAATAAATAAATAACCAAAGTACCAACATGCACAGAGTTGAATTCCTAAAATATATCATCAGGTCTCTGAGCCCATTCCTCCCCATCCATCTGTTGATTTTAGAAGAGGAGAATAATTTCACAAAGTATGAAAATCAAAATTAATTGGCTCTAAATTTTCACTGTATCACATTAAAATGTACAGTATTATTCATAACTACAGGTTACCATTATGAATTTAGAGTTTACAGATAGCTATCTGGCACAGACAATTTCATCACCTCCCCTTCCTACTGCACAGGAAAACATTTCCACCTAGAGCCCTTTTATAGAATGTCTAAGAAAAAATGCAGCACAATATCTGCTGTCATATCAAAACACACAGCTCACATGTGGCCCTATCACACATTGCTACGTCTTCATGTTTGTTAGTCCTAATGAGTGACCAGATCTCAAAAGAAGTTAAATATAGTGTTCGGTTTCCTCTGTTCATTTCATATTAGAGAGACATAACAGACCTGCACAGTTTAGCCAATTTCAGAAGGGTTAGCTTTTAAATAAGTAAGAAGTTTAGTTGGTTGAGAATCATTTTTGAATTAATATTTAACGACCAGTAAGAATCAGGACATTCATAGACATATCACCTACACATACTGTCTATCAGAGTAGCCCACGCAGCAGTCACTCATTGACAGGGATGCCCATTCCTGGTATGGGTGTTGTCTCTAATATAATCCTGTGTTTTGATTTTGGGGAGCAGTCAGTTCCTTTTAAATTGTCTAAATTTATTGGCATATGATAGCTTTGCAAAATATTTACTTCTTTCTGCTCCAACTTTGCTATGGTGTTTTTTGTCTGTGCACAACCACTGAGTACCACCACATCTAGTGTACATGTAGTGCACATAACATACAGTTACCACATAACGGTTACCCTGTTAAAAATATTTCACACTGTGGTTCTCTACATCTGTGGAGCAGAGTTGTACAAAGCAGGGTGAGGCTTAAGCACTACAGTATATATGTGTTGTACAAGTCCTGGTTTACTTTTCTCAATGACTAAGTGATTTTCATGTTTGTAGCTTGGTATTGTAGTTTCAGCATAATGAACCATGCACAGCTTTTTAGTTTGCGTGTCAAAGCCACAAACCTCTACTGTACCTCCCTCCCCCCAATTTACAATTGTATGTATTTTTAAAAGATTTGACTTTTTACCTTTTAAAAAAATAAAATAAAATTTTGATAGACAATGATTTAGAATAGTATGGCAAATATGACAGTCACATATGATAATGGTGAGAGCACACGGATTCCTCTGTCCTGTCCTATATAAAGCTAGGGAAAGAAATGTTTAAGATCATTTGATGTGTATTATTACTCCAGACAGTGTTTCGCAAATGTTGACATTTAAAGTTTGCACTCAGCAAGACTAAATAGATGGTATAATGGCTCCTGGGTTGGTTATTTGCTTGTCTTATTAACATCCTGTTTCATGCAAGATCTAGGCTCCAGCACTTCTATTTGGAGAGGTCCTCCTTAAAATACCACACATGCAAAATCTGCAGTGTTGTGTCAGATCACCACAGGCTCTCAGAAGTGATTAAACATGCAGACTCGGAGAGGCACATTTCCCAGCATACTTGGCACAGGTGTGGCAGCCCCTCTATGCCAGTTACAAAAGAAATTAACAAACCAAAACACACCTGTATCAGATCAAAGTCCAAGCAGGGGACTGGCTCCCGCTCCCATGGAAATAGGAATGGGATCCAGCTCGAACGGGACCCTGCCTTAGTTATTCCTACAGTATTTTGTCCTTTAATTCCTTTCTGCCTCCCCACAATGGGTGGGGGTTACCCGTTCACATTCCTTTCAACCTGCACCACCCACTAGCCTCCAGGATGGAGTGCCTAGGTGGTTTTTGGCAATAATACCTGGCAATGGAGGTTTCCTCAGGCCCAGGTTACAACCCACGACCCCATCTACCCTTCCTCACCTCCAGACACCTGCATCCTGTCAGGCAAAGGGCAGGGCTCCCTCCTCCTCATTACAGCACAGGACAATCCTTGCTATGGGCCACACAGAAGCTAAGACTAGGGGAATGTCTGAAGGGGGCGAGGGGGGACAGGATAGGAAGGAGAATAGAGCGCGGGGGCAGGGAATGAAGCCTCAGCCCTGACTATGCTGTCCTGGAGGCAGAGCAGAGGGCTGAGGTGCTCTCCCGGGCAGCGCCAGGTTCCCAAGTGCGGAGGGGGGCGGGAAGCAGCATCTCCACGGTCCCAGCGAGCGGAGCCCGGGAGCGCGGACCCCGCGGCACAGTCTGACCGCACGGCAGGAGATGGGAACCCGGCCGCGCCTTCCCCGCCCCAGCAGCAGGTGCCGGTGGCTGCAGACCCCGGTGCGCTCCGCAATGTCTCGGGTCTGTTCAGTCTCCCCATGGACACAGCGCTCCCCAAGAGCCTCTAGCGGCAGAAAGGAGCAGAGCAACCCGGCGATCTCCGGAGCTGAATCCCTCCGGACAGCTCTCGCGGCGCTGGCTGCCGAGTGGATGAGTGCAGGTGCAACCCCTGTGCTCTTTGGGTTCTCCCCTTCCCCACCCCCCGGCCCTTTGCAGGGCTGCTCGACGCGCATTGGTGCCTAAGAGCAGTAAGGACAGGGGGCTCATTTCTGCTGAGAGCCAAATACGCAGAAGTGGGAGGGATGGGGCAGGGGCAATCCTGGTATTAAGATTTCACTGTTGTCATTCAGCACCCAAAAGTGCAACGACAAGACACTTCCCCATCTCCATCCCTCGTCGCCACCTGCAACATCCTTTCTAATTAGGATGACAATAACTTTGATTGCAGGAGCACAGAGAAATCTGCCAACAGCCGGAGAGTGGATGAGAGCGTGGAGGGGCGATTTCATTTGATTGCATTTATTTCTTCTCTAAAAGACAAAAAAAGGACCCCCCACCCCTTCCTTCACTTACCTTGAGGCTGTCCTAATTATCCTTAATGTCCCTAAAACACACGAGGCGGGACGCAGTGGCAGCGAGACCGCAGACTTGCTTCTGAGTCCACAGTTCCCTTCTTTAGGTGAAAGAAAACAGGACCAAAACCAGCTGAGAAATCTTGGCAGGTCCGAGTGCTCCCAGGGCTGCGCCAACCCACAGCACCGACGGGTCCTTCTCGCCTCCTTCACAACTTGCCTTGCATTTAAAATTCTCGTCTTTCCCTTCGCAGAAAATCAAGAGCAACTGCCTAGATCAGACAGGACGGAATGGAGGGGGACCACCCCCAGCCTTGCCTTCTTCTCTCCTTTAATTAAGAAATTCTCTCTTCCTGCCTCTCTGCCCAGCCCCTGTGTGGCGAGGGGGGCCCGGCGGTCCCCAGGCGGGGGGCTCTCCCAGTGCCCTTTCAGGGGAGCCCTTCCACGGAGGAAACTTTCCGGTGCTGCCGAAGCAGGAGCAGCAATAACAGAGGCAGCGCCAGCCCGAGGTGAGGCTGGGAGGGGAATGAGAGGGAGAGCTGCTCCTTCCAGGGCTGTAGCGTGCACACCGGCAAGTCCCGCAGCAGCAAGGACGGGGGGGGGGGGGGGGGAAATAAATGAAAAATAAAATAAACGCACCGCAAAAAAAGCCAGCAAGCAGCCAAGGACTCTTCGGGAATTAGCAGACTCTGCAACAAGGCACCCGAAGTCCTTCCCCCGCGAGCCCCGCTGGCTTCTCTCAGGCTGCTGCCTGGTCTGGCAATTACCGCCCGCTACACTGGAGGACGGCAGGCAGCTATTAACCCCTTCCGCCCCACCCTACCCACTTCTGCGGGAAGGAACCGCGGCGCCGGCTGCTGCCGCTGCTTCTCCTCCTGCGGCAGGTGCAGTTTGCATTGAAGTCCAAGGCAACCCCGCATCCCTTAGAATAGCGGCGCCAAAGCATCCCCAGCTTGGCCTCCAGCAGGTTCTCCCTGTTTAAAGGCAGCTAAGAAACATCTGCCTTTGCCTTCGCCCGCCGTGCCGTGTAAAGTCTGTTGGGATTGGTATGTGGCAAGCCGCCTGCATGTTCCTAACTTTTTACATGCGGTTCTATAGCGGATTAGATGGTAGCAGGTGGAACGCTCAGCTGGTAAAGAGGAGGGGTGAGGCGAGGGAAAGACCCAGCCACTTTAGCAGCCATTTCCAAGCTGGGCACGGGGCAGAGCTGCCGGGCGCAGAGGAGCTCATGGCTTGCACCTCCCTAAGTTCATCCTCTCCTCCCTGCCACCACGCCTCGAGCGCTGCTGGGAGGAGGGGAGCGGTTTAGCCGGCCGGAGGAAGCAGAGGAGCGATTGCTAAGTGACACCGCACATAGCTTCTTTGCATTCCCGGGCCACAGCTGGGGTGCGGTCCAGTTGGCCTGTGTAGAGAGTCTCAGGGAATGGGGACCCCCCGCCCCCCAAGTGAAGGTTGCAAGGTTCGGCGTGCAGTGATTGGGGTAAAACTTCTGGTGACTGTTGCACAGGGAGAGAGGGGAATGTGTGTATGGACAGCGCGTGTCCTTGCAATGTGATGGCCCTAGCGCTGGAAGCTGAATGGAGTGAATAGCTTTAGAAGGCCCACCCGCCAGGCTCCGCTCTGCCCCCCTTCCTTCCCTGGGAGCCGGGAGGGCTTTCCCAGCCCCATCGCGTTCACGTGCCTTGCAGAGAGCTGACAGCGCCGCCGGCCAGAGGGATAGGAGAGGCGGATCGCGCTGCCCTCTAGTCCCCCTGTGTCTAACTCCGCCAGGAAGTCAGAGGAACTGGGGCTGCTTTGGAAGCAAGAGGAGGAGGATAAAGAACCTCGTCTTTGCTCAGGTGGTAATGAACGTGCCAAGGGAAGCCACCAGGCAGGGTACGACAGGCAGAGGAGCTGCAGCCGGGGGAGCAGTAGAAAAGCTGCTCTCCAAGGTGGGGAAGGATGCTCGCATGTGGGGGGAAGGATGCTGTCACGGGCATGGAGTCAAGCCCGCAACGAGGGGGCCAGGTG
The DNA here is from genome assembly GCF_007399415.2 of Gopherus evgoodei. Lineage (NCBI taxonomy): Eukaryota > Metazoa > Chordata > Testudines > Testudinidae > Gopherus > Gopherus evgoodei. The sequence continues at coordinate 19,644,940 of NC_044327.1, read as the reverse complement.
GGTGGGCAAGGCAAACAAGCGGTGCTAGCAGGAAGCGCAATTGATGGTGATTGCGTTGGTTCCCTATCTGAGTTCCTATTAGCAGCGCAGGGCAGGGAATTGTGTGCGCAAGATATGACGCCAGCGTCTGTCTCTTTCCAACATCATCCAGAACATTTTGAACAAAGACCTGGGCAAGCACAAGCCAGCCCTTGATGAGCGAATGCTGTCAGATACAGCCTCCAACGAGCGAGGGAAAATCTGGAACTCTCTCAGGCTTAGCTGAGAAAGTCAGAATCAAGCATCAAGTTTCTTTGCGGCTTCTTAAAATCCTGGATAGCTGCTCGTGAAGAACTCAAGTGAAAACATTTGGAAGTTGACTTTTTCCAAGGTCCAGAACTGGACTGGGGTCATTCTACCAACATAGGGTTCATAGGAGTGTCCTGAACCTGGGTCTGGTCATTTTTAAACAGCCCTGCCCCATCTCCCTTTTGAATAGGGAAATGCTTACAAAAATGTTTGATGTTAATAAGTTATACGCATATCACAACCTAAAAAACTGTAGATAAGATAATATTTTAAGATTTTCCACTGCTGTCAACACCCAGCGGCCCATTGTGAGCCCTGGGAACGGTTACCAGACAGATTATTCCTCCCTGGGAAGTGAACTGGGACATCACTTCTATCGTCAAGATCCAGCGGGGACCACTTCCTCCTCTGACACTTGTGACAAAATAAGAGGCACTCCTTGTGGAATTTTCATTTGCAAAACTGTTTAGGTTTTTGTTTGAGTTGCAAGACTACAATAGTGTGTTTCTGCCACTTCCTCTTGTGCAGATTCTAACATAATACTTACAATCTACATTTACATAAACATTTCTCTAAAGGGAACTAGAGCAATAATGTTATTCCTTCATGAGAAGGACTAAACAACTGCTCTTCTTGGAAGTGCACACTTAAAATTATATGCTGAATGATTAGGACTGCATATCTAGCACTTTTACAGCTATTTCTAGGAAAGATTCTTCAACCATTAGTGAAAGGGACAGGTTTCCCTTTTAAACTGGGGTACACACAAAGGACCACAGACAGTGGCAGACTATATCTTTAGGAAAAAGAGGTACATTTCAGGAGTTTTCTACTCAGTAACAGGAACATTGAGTGTACTGTATATCCTTTACACACACAGATCCAGTAGTTGAGTAATATAGGTCAACTACTCTCTCCTACTCTACCTGGAGTCTTAAAAAGAAAAAAAAGCAGCACTCCTGCTTCCCCCACCTGCCCCCCAAACCATTCATGACACATCATGGGCCCTTTGATATAACAGTGTTTCATAGCTGCCTACAGCTCTGAAAGTTGGATGGAAGGTGCATCTGTGTCTTTCAACACAACACACCAGTACAATAGGCTTCTCTGAAAAGCAACACAACACATTTTTATACGTTATATAAATTAGTCTAGTTAAACCAGTGAAAGTGATGTATAACAATTATACAAGTTAAAGATGTAGTGGAACAATCAAAAAAGGTTTATTGCTGTTCAGAAGCCAATGGCTGTTTTAGTGAAAAAAAAAAGCAACAATACTATTGTGAGCTATAGTTTCCTTCACCAGCAGAGGTAAATAGTAGTTCTTTCTTCTTGTAGTGAAAAGTTTTTGCAAGGTAAGTAGTAATTATCAATTAGTAATAAGGGCAACTTCAGTGACAAGAAACCACATTTCCTTTCCTTGCAACAGAAGCTCCTCCTTCACCTGCTAGAGTCAACACCACTGACAGTACTATATCTGACGTCTCCTATCTCAACTTTTGGGTGTGAGTGACCCCATATTTCTCATCTGTATATAATTGTGATATTGCATATAAAGCATGCCATGTGAGATATCGGGAAAAGGTTATGATCAGCTGAAAAATCTCTGCTCTATCTAAATATACATCTTTAGTGCATATGAACTTAGATAGTGACAACCATACAACACAAAAATATGCTACAAGTTGAGGAATCAGCCAGATATTAGCTTCCCAGAAGCAACAGGAATGAAAGTAACCAATGCCCAGGTAGGGTGTCAAACAATCCATCAACAGCCATTGGCCAGCAAGGGAGCTACAATTCAATAACTCACCTGCATGAGGCAACACCAGGGAAATTGCTCAAGCTTGCCTGGAGACTCAGCAATGCTCCCCAGATATGCCTGGACTTTTGTTCCCCAAGCACATGGAACTGAGGGTATAAAACAGAACAGAGCAGGCCCATGCTTTGCCTTTCTCCTGCCCCCATCCAGGCTGCAAGCAACAAGGACACTGAGAAGACTTAAAGCAGAGGAGGCTGGCCCGATTTCCACAGTGAAATCTTTGTACTATGAACTGCAATAACCACTCAGGAGAAAAACTGCTTAGTCTAGTTGTTGCCCAGTCTAATAGGGTTGAGAGTTTAGCCTGCATGCTTATATTTTCCCTCTTTTGGTAACTGACTTTTTTCCTATCACTTAGTCACTTAAAAATCTATTTTTTGTAGTCAATAAATGTGTTTAACTGTTTATCTTTTCCAGTGAGTTTGAATGAAGTGGGGGGCAAATCTGCTCAGGTTTTGCAAAGTCTGGTGTATATCCACTTCCCATTGATGAAGTGGTGAACCAATTAATAAATCTGGATTGCTCCTCTTGAGCAGTGCCAGGTGACATATTCCTGAGGTGCAAGGCTGGGAGCTGGGGGGATTGGGCTGGTGCCTTTCTCTGTGTGATTCATGAGTGGCTCTGGGAGCTATTTAGCTGGGTATGGGCAGCCACATGTTGTGCTGAGTGATAACAGCACCTGGAGGGGTTTGCTGCTGGTCATGAGCAAGGCATTCTGAGAGGGAGAGCCCAGGCTGGAGAGAGTTCAGGGGGCACAATGTTCCCATAGTCCCAGGCTGCAGCCTGAGGATCCTGTCACAGTGAGGCCTCAGACTAAGGTTTCCAACACAACCAATAATTGTTGGCATGTGATAAACAAGTAGTCAAAGGCCTGGCTTTGACTCTGGCTCCAGCTGTCTGTGCTTTCTTTTATAGATTACAGCAAAGCTAATCCCAAAAGCAAATGTCTATACAATTTGTCCACATATAAGAACAAAGCTTTTAAATGGCTTGGAATTTGAGAACACAATGAGACTACACATTTATAATAAAAACCCTGAAGACTCATGTTACAAACTCAGCAAAAGAAAAAAAGCCAGGAATTCTACCAACATTTAATGGTGGTTGGTAGAATATTATTTGCAAAAAGGAAGATTTTACTTGGCCTCCTACATCTTGTGGGCCTACGTTTACAAGAGTGACTTGTAAATTTAGGTACCACAATTTTTGGCTGCCCCATTTGAAATGCTTTAATGGGCCCTGATGTTCAAAGAGTGCTAAACATGCATCTTCTGAAATTAAGGTCCTTTTCAAGGTATATCAAGTTGGGCACCTAAAATCATTAGTCAGTTTTGAAAATTATGGGCACAGTTCCTACGTTTATAATTTCTAGTTAAAGGAAATGCCTAAAAAAACTTGCTGCAGTTTTAGTCCAGTCCTGATAACTGAGAGTTTACTGTTCTAAAGGATTGTACTGATGTTTTCAGACTGGCTGGAAATTGAGTAGTGGATGTGGGGGTGTGTACAATTTGCCAGTAAAATAATTTTTCTGAAGCTTTACAAACAGCAAGACAAAGTACTCCTCCTACTCCAAGAAGTGCACTGACAACAAGATAAATGGAAGCCTCTTCTAGAGGCTGCCACCTCATGAATGTTCCTCTAAGCGGGAGATAAAGCAACATAACAATAGACTGAGTTACCCAGTGCTAAAACAGAAATAGCAGAGTTATAACTAAGGCTATCATTTTCCCCAACAGGGTTTATTCTCTAAAGGAAACAAGTAGTGCATTTGAGATTTTAAAAATAAATCTTTAAACTTTGCATTCACGTAGAGATTTCAAACAAAATCAAACCAGAAGTTGAAGGTTTAACCAAAGAAAACTGAATAATTTGTGTTATAAAGGAGTAGAAAAGCTGAAGCTTGCTTTACAGCTCTATTACATCTGATTAGCCAACACCTATAGATATATATAAAAACATAAAATCTGATTTATTTCACAGAACACAAGATGCATTATATATATTCCACAGATCATGAAAGAAGTTTTTGCAGTGCAGTACTACATGCCAAAACTTGAAATGTTTGGATTTCTTTATCAGTAGATGTTTGGCTTTCAAAGGAAGTGGGGCATTTGAAGAACAGCTGGTGTATGATCACTGCTCAATTTATTCATGCGGGTCTTGATGTAAAACCCATTACAGTCAATGGGATTCTCTCCATTCACTTCATGGGGCTTTGGATCAGCCCTTCTGACACTATTTTGAAAGGGCCCATCAGGCCCATTAGTGGAGGAGTTTCATTGCACCAATACACACATTGAAAGTAAAGTCCATTATGAGGAAACCCCCCTATACAGAGTTTCAGTTCAAACTACGGAAGTGCAGCTCCTTATAGAAATATAAGAGGGCCTATTTTGCATTTATCATTAAAAGCACACAAACCAATTTTCCCCTGGGATCAGACTGGCAGAGACCCTGGGAATTTTTGCCTTCCCCTGCAATATTGGTCACTTGTAGGTTTTAAGTAATGTGAACGGTGGATTTTCTGTAACTTGATGTCTTTACATCATGCTTTGGGGACTTCAGTAACTCACTCAGAAGTTATGGATCTATTACAGGAATGGGTGAGGTTCTATGGCCTGCAATGTGCAGGATATCAGACTAGATGAACATGATGGTCCCTTCTGGCCTTTAAATCTGAGTCAAACACAGGAAGTTAGGAAGTGATCCTTAAAACGCCATTCAATTACAAAGAAACTTTCATTTAGTGCATTCGAAGCATATCTACATTAGATATACTTATTTTCCCATCTGTCTCTTATGGGTACCTTCCCCTTCACTCTCCATTCCTGCAGAGTGAGGCTATCCATACAGGTACTCAGAATTTTCACTTCTATTTCCCCCCATCCTTCAATACAAATCCTTTGAATTTCTACAATGCATAGTTTTATGTGACCTTTAAGGTGCAGGCTGCACACACAGTTCCTTTGTTTGCTTTCCACCAAACTGTCTGGGGGACAAAATACATTTTTTTTGGTAGCTAGGAAGTATCAACATTAAACTGAACCACAATCTGAAAGAAACTTACTTTTTTTATTTATCTATTATTTTTTAAAACAGCTACATGCAAAATTAATGCTAAAATTGTATGTAGTATATACATAAGAGGGGATTTTAAAAGTTACTTTTTTTGGAAAAAATAAAGTTTCAACTTGTCAATAAATTTTGGTCAGCTATGCAAGTTGATTGAAAAAAATGTCAGCTTAGCAAACCCCTCTTAAAATTTATGAAAAATGTGCCAAGAATTTAAAAAAATGTGCATCAATTCTAGACTTTAGAACTATTTCTTGCCACATATATTAACTGAAATGGAAGTTAGAGATCAGGGCTCATTTGTCCAGATAGTATTTGACACTACTACTAATTTAGATTAGGAGTCCAATCTTCTCTTTACTCTTGGGTCACTATTTGAGTCATGTACTAAACCAATCAGATTAATTGGAAAGGGATTGGGAAGCAAGCAAAGGGCAGCACCTGTGACTTGTGTTTGAGTTAAGATAGTCAGTACTTTCTCTCAGATGAAGTCTATTCAATTTGGATGAAAATACACTCCACCCACATAGATCCCCACTATTATGCAAATAGACTCCTCAAACCCAGGGCCATGATGCAGCACAGACTGGAATAGCCATTATAAATAAGAGCTTGTCCTCCCTACCAGAGATGAAGCCCTGCTTCAACTGATGGTCTAATCAATATAAGGTGAAGGGGCACAAACAGTAAACAGTGTGGCTGCTGGCATATTTGCTGTAGAAACAGGGTGTGTGAAAGCATGCACACACAGACGCTGACCTGAATGGCAGCAAGATAAATGTTATTTACCTCAGACCACTACATTAGATCATGATGCTCAGCAAGGAAATTATCATACTACACTATGTGTCGTTATGTAGATTCTGAAAATCACCTATCGGAAATAGGAGGAAGTCTATTCGTTAGGGTCATATGTTTAAGTGGAACAGTTAAACAATGAAAACTGCCATTATAAAGGGAATGGAAAGGTAGATTTCATGAAAAGGAAAAAAGCCATCCAACTCCCTGTTACTGAACTCAAGAAAAGGTATTTGTTTATATGATCTAACGTGAACCTTACAACACACTTTCACTTGGATCACCTAAGAGTTAAAACAGAAGTATATCCGTTATTTTCTTTAGTGCAAAAATGAAGTTTTGTTTGTCTGCTTGTTTTGGTTATGTTAGATTTTAACTGGAAACAAATAAAATGATTCTTTCCTAGAATTTTAAACAATCACCTAGAAAGAAGGGCTAATGAAATAACTTCTGTTCATGTATTAATCAATTTGAATTTATTATATAGAAGGATTAATCCAATTACCTAGGTTTTCAAAGCATCTCTTGATGCGCATCTGTCATAAACAGATAGTTTAGGGTTAATGTCTCTTTTACCTGTAAAGGGTTAAGAAGCTCAGTAAACCTGGCTGACACCGGACCAAAGGACCAAGGAGGACAAGATACTTTCAAATCTTGGTGGGGGGAAGTCTTTGTTGTGTTTTTTTTTGTTCATTGTTCGCTCTTGGGAAAAAACGGGACCAGATGTACAACCAGACTCTCCAAATCTTTCTGAATCAGTCTTTCATGTTTCAAACTTGTAAGTAGCCAGGCAAGGCGGATTAGTTATTTTGTTTTCTTTCAACTAGTGAATGTTTTTCCTTTTGCTGGAAGGATTTTACCTCTGTTTGCTGTAACTTTAAATCAAGGCTGGGGCGGGGGGAGGTCCCTCTAGTCTATATGAATCTGAGTACCCTGTAAGCATTTCCATCCTGATTATACAGAGATAATTTTTACTTTTTCTTTCTTTAATTAAAAGCTCTCTATTTTAAGAGCCTGATTGATTTTTTCTTTTGTTTTAAAATCCAAGGGATTGAGTCTGAACTCACCAGGATTGGTGGGGGGAAAGGAGGGGGTGGGAAGGTTAATTCCTCTTTGTTTTAAGATCCAAGGAGTTTGGATCAGTGTAGCCTCTCAGGGTAACCAAGGGAGGGGAAAGTCTGGGGGGAAAGGAGGGGAGATGGTTTATTTCTCCTTGTTTTAAGACCCAAGAGGTTTGGGTCTTGGGTTCCCCAGGGAAGGTTTTTGGGGGAACAGGAAGTGTGTCAAACACTATATTTTTGGCTGGTGGCAGCGTACCAAATGTAAGCTGGTAATTAAGCTTAAAAGTGATCATGCAGGTCCCCACTTTTTGGACACTAAAGTTCAAAGTGGGAGAAAACCTTGCAGCATCTTTTTCCCTTTTAAAAAGAGAAGATCTACCTATTTTTACATGCAGTTGGTTCACCAGCCTATGTGAATAAGTCATTTTCTCTGCCTTGTTTAATACTTAGGTGTTTATTTCTAGCCTTCTTTTTGATTTGACACCGAAAACCGACCATTTAAAAAATGAGATATGCCTATATTACTCTTATGGCTTTGGTCTAGAATATTCAAATACTGACCAGAGTTTATTATTTCATTCCCACAGGCCACATGGGTAAAAATCAATAAAAATCTGGACAGATTTTTCATCTGTCTTCAGAGGACAAACAAATTTGTGGCTTAGGTCATTATCTACATTCATTCCACTGGAGTGCAAACATAGATGGGTAGAAAATGGTCCTCTAGAGAGCACTCAGTTACTATAAGTGACAGATACAGTCCGAAATTTTAGCTGCAAGAAAGTGAACCTAATATTTTTAAATTAGCATTTTCAGGCTTGACTCACCACCTGCATTTCTCCAAATATATGCAGAATAACTCCACTGAAATCAAGTAGAGTCACTCCAGTGTAAAATGGAAGTAAGTTTTTCCAATTAGGTTTTCTCCCCTATGATTACAGATTGTTTGCACTATCCTAAATCACAGTATGTAAAATCACTACGGGATTCAAAGTTGATATAGTTTACAACTAATTTTGGAACAAAATGTATTAAACTTCTTATAGTGCATCTAAACAATTAGTATTTTTTACAGATTAAAGGAACAGCAAGTTATCCTCCCCACAAGTAATATACCCATTATTTGAAGAGCGGTTTAAGGCTAAGAAACAGCATGGACTAATATCGGAGTGAAGATAGGATGGATGTTTGAGATGGGCACCGAGAGTCAAAACCTGGAGTGTTTCCACTGGAATCAGCACTTGTATTCCCATTGCTCTACTAACTTGCTACATGACCTTGGGAAAAAAATAATGGTTTAGCTTCTCTGTGCCTTGGTTTACCAACCTGTAAAAGGGAAGAATCCCAACTATCTCACAAGGTAAGGGAAACATGAAGCTTAATTATACACTTACAGCCTTCTACGAACACTGATTTATAGTCAGAAGAAATAGTTTTAATAATTAGAAAACGCTATGACAAAAAAACCAATTACTGATCTTCACTGATGGCTTACTACCTGAACTTATATTCAATTATTTAAGATATTCCATAGAACTGTAAACTAAGACATCTATACAATATTCTCTTTCCAACTTAGAATGTAATCTATTGAAATTCATGACATAGGCTTTGTGCTGAACTATTCATATGAAAGCATCTGCATCAAGTCTTCCACAGAGACACAAAAGGGTGGAAAGTACGCTGAAGGCCAAAATTATGGAACACGGGCAATGGAAGACAATATGTGGATTTATACCTAATATTTCAGAGTGGCAACATCCCACAACTACAAAACTACTTGAGTTACAGAATCCCCATCCTGTGAATCCCCTTGATAGGATAGAATCATTAACCAAATTTGACAGTCACTCTGTTTCTACCAGGAGATAAGAGAAAATAGTTTTGATTTTTGCAGTTCCTTAAGTAGAAGCCAGATAGTGTTACTAAGGCTGATAAAAGATGAATGACAACATATCCCTGCCCCTATGCTGCTTCCAATATTTCCAGCTATTGCTCTGGAAGTGAAAGCCCATCTGTTCACATACTACCCACCATATACAGTAGTAAGTTTTTTGGACACAAGTTTAATGAAAAACAGCAGCTGAAAATTGTTATCAAACGTGCATCTGCCAACAGTGATAAACACAACAATACACTTAGACAATGAGGGTCTGTAGTGCCAAATGTCAATGGCCACCCTGAACACCTGAAATAAAGCCATACAAAAAGCTCCACATGATTATTACTGATTTGCTGCGCCAGGTTAATTGTGGAGTAACCATGTAGCCACCAGCAGTCCATGGTGAGGTGGTGTCCCCCTCCTGACATCAAGTCCAATCTTCAGGGCTTGATATGCAGGGACTATATGACCAGAAAGCCAGTCAGTGACCATGATATAAACTTCACTCTGAGGCCAGTCTCAATAATACATCACTATTAGGGCTGTTGAATAATGTCAGTTAAAGGTGATTAATTTTTTTGAGTTAATCACCTTTAATCACACTGTTAAACAATAGAATACCAAATTGAAAATTTAATATTATGTATTTGGATTTTTTTTCTAGATTTTAAAATAGGATTTCATTTACAACAGAATACAATGTGTACAGTACTCACTTTATATTGTTATTTTTATGACAAAGATAGTATTTTCAGTTCACCTAATACAAGTACTGTAGTGCAATCTCTGTCACAAAAAGTTGACCCTACAAATGTAGAATTATGTACAAAAATAACTACACTCAAAAACAAAACAATGTAAAATGTTAGTACCTACCATTCCACTCAGTCCTACTTCTCGTTCAGCCAATTGCTAAGAGAAACATGTTTGTTTATATTTATGGAGAGAAAGGCGGCTCACTTCTTATTTACAATGTCATAAGAAAGTGAGAACAGACATTTATTATGGCACTGTATGTACCTGGCACTGCAAGATATTTATGTGCGAGATGCGCTAACATTCATATGCCTCTTTATGCTTTGGCCACCATTCCGGAGGACATGCTTCTATGCTGATACTTGTTAAAAAATATTATGCGGTAATGAACTGTGACTGAATTCCTTGGGGAAGAATTGTATGTCCCCTGCTCTGTTTACCCATATTCTGCCATATATTTCATGTTACAGCAGTCTCAGATGATGAAACAGCACATGCGTCATTTTAAGAACACTTTTCACTGCAGATTTCACAAAATGCAAAGAAGGTACCAATGTGAGATTTTTAAAGATAGCTACAGCACTCGATCCATGATTTAAGAATCTGAAGTGCCTTCCAAAATTCTGAGAGGGACAAGGTGTGGAGCATGCTTTCAGAAGTCTTAGAAGAGCAACTCTCTGATGCGGAAACTACAGAACCTGAACCATCAAAAATGAAAATCAAACTTCTGCTGGCAGCATCTGACTCAGATGATGAAAAAGAACATACAGCCGTCTGCTCTGCTTTGGATTCTTTTTGAACAGAAAATCATCGTCAGCATGGACACGCGAGTCCTCTGGAATGAAGGTTGATGCATGAAGGGACATATAAATCTTTAGCACATCTGGCACGTAAATATCTTGTGATTCTGGCTACAACAGTGGCATGTGAATGCCTGCTCCTCACTTTCAGGTGACATTATGAACCAGAAAAGGGCAGCATTATCTCCTGCAAATGTAAAGAAACTTGTTCAGCCAATCACTCAAACAAGAGGTAGGACTGAGTGGACTTTTAGGTGCTAACAATTTATATTGTTTTGGTTTTGAGTGCAGTTATTTTTGTACATAATTCTACATTTGTAAGTTCAACTTTCATGACAGATTGCACTACAGTACTTGTATTAGGTGAACTGAAAAACACACTTTAAAGTGCTCACTTTTTTATTCTAGAAATTTGCACTGTACACTTGGTATTCTGTGTTGTAATTGAAATCAGTGTATTTGCAAATGTAGAAAACATCCAAAAATATGTATATAAATAGTATTCTATTATTGTTCAGCAGCACAATTAAATCGATAGTTTTTTTTAATCGCTTGACAGCCCTAATCCCAATTACTCGTAAAAAAAACGAAAACAAAAAACAAAAGTATGCCTCTAGCCTCCACATGTCTTGTTTAAACAATGTCTAGATTTCAGACAGATTAGAAGTACACAGGTCTGATACATCTGTGCTTTGGTATCTATTTCACCTTCTTTTGGTTCCAAACTATACAGGTTCTGCATGGCTAAGGCTGCTAAACCAATCCTCTTTAGTAATTGTCATCCAATAGGTGCAGCTAGCCCGACAAACCATCTAGATAGTCAGTCATGTACTACAGCCTTGGTTTGTCCAGCAGCACAGATGTCTTGTACCATCATTTTTTGCGCCAAACACTTTGTATTTTTTTTTGCTCAAGAAACGGTAGCCCACGGGCAGCTGTCACATGCTGGAAGCTCCCTGGTGAGTCTATAAAGTCATTTGCATCCCAGTTGAAGAGGATGAAATCATCTACATAATCCAGGTTGGTGAAAAGTTGGACCAATACTTTTACCAGTATTTGAGGAGATAGGACCTTATTTAGGGTTAATACATTCCAGAAGTCAAAACTGGTGGATTCTCACAAATCAGTAATGGATGCCATTGGGACTACGGCATTCAGCCTAAAGAGTGTACCCTGTTTTATTGGATGACCCTTGATTCATGCTCTCTCACTGGGACAGGGGAGATGTAGCGTGTTCATTTGTTTTGGGAACATCAGCCCTTTCCCCAGAATCACTAAAGCAAATGGTTCAGAGGTTGTAGCTCCTCCACCACCATTTGGAGAATATTTTTTCTTTTCCACTAAGTCCCCGCTGGCCTTTGCTCATAGCCCTCGTCCCACAGAACATGTGCACACCCAATCTTATTAATGAACTAATAATATTTAAAACCCATGATCTTTATCCTCCTTTTTGGATCTTACCAACATTAAATAACTTTTGAAGTCCTATTATTATTCAGAAGTAACATATCTGACCTCTGGTTGATGAAAAATAAAACTGCTAGAGCAATTTTGGGAATTAGCACACCATCATGCCTTCAGATAAATGTAATACATTATAATACTATAGAATGCAGTGATAAGTTATTTCTAACCCAAATGTCTTCCAAGATGCCTCATACAACATTGATTTGCCCTTCAATTTGAACAAAAACAGAACACACATTTCTGAATTATCCCAGTTCAAAGAAAATATCTGAAAGATCTCTTATCTGGTACAAGCATTATTTTGAATTTAAAATCAATTTCTAAATATATAAATCACAGATGGAAGCCATCATTTTGTGGTTAGATCACTTATTGTCAAGACCTCGTGTCCAGCTTTCTAAGAACATTTACCTTTGGGAGCTGACTGCACAAGGAAGAAAAAATTATCCTCACATGTAATTACCGACTACCTTGAACTTCCTCCATGAGAAGCACACTGGTTCTATAGATATTGTATACCATGCACACCTTCTCATTTCTCTGTTATCTCTTGTTCTGTATAGATTAATGGATGATTTCTCAGTTAGATCATAAGACTGATATTTACTAATTAAGTTGGGACTTTAAATAGTTAGCATTCAATAAAACATAATAGTTAACCTGCGGTGGAGAAGAGTCAATTTCATGTTTCATAAGGTAAAGCAGCATTCTCAAAGAGTTATGAAAGACAATCAATAATACTGTATGTGGACTACACAAGATCAGTTTTTAGGTCTACATATCTAAGCTACATTTGAAAATAGAATTTAAGTGCTTTTGAAACCATTACCCTAAGTGACTTGCCCAGCACTGTTCAGGAACCCTTTGAACAGGAAATTGAACCCAGATCTCCTGAGTCTTATGGAAGCACATTAGTCACTGGACCATCCTCCCTCCAGGTTGAACATGGAAGGAAGGGAAAATTTCTTTGCACATGTGTCATTAGGTAAATATTGAAATATGGCAGGGGAGAAAATGAGAAGCCGGTATAAAACAGCACAAGGATACCTATATTAATTTAACAAATTTTGCTGTATAACAGGAAGAGAGACAGAGAGAGTATTTGTTCTGTCAACAATTAAAGCTCATAGACAATTCAGGAATAAAACAGAAAAAGAATGAGGGAGGGAGAAAGATGAGTTCTGTAGTAGCGTCTATCTCTGTTCACAAGTCTTTCATTTTGTAACCATTATACACATTATATTCTGTCAATAGTATCTGCTGGTATTTAAGATACTTGAAACTGGATATGGAAACTTTAAAGCAGGGTTAAATAGGGTTGAGAGACTTGCGAAGAAGGAACCTAATTCTCAACTCAAAAGCACAGTCAGAAGTGGAGTAACAGCTTGGACCACCAGTTTACAGCCAAGGAAAATGCAAGTTCATCCCCCAGAAGTAATGCTTCAGATAGACTAGAAAAGGCCAACAGGGGGAGAACCATAAGATCAGAAGAGGACTAAGTTTGATTATAGATGTCCATTAGTTAGGATTAACTTTCAATTACAATTTAATCAAATACTAGTACCGAGAGACACGAGGAGATCTTAGCACTACAGTGATAGCAAGTCCATAGGGCCTAAGCATTATCAGAGAACCACGCGTTATCATTATTAGAGGACCATGCAGCCTGAACTCCAATACAGGAGTCGATTTCACTTACAGTAGGATATTAAAACAGCAAGCGAGTCTTTCTGTCTTCAGTAGTAGATTACTGTTACACGATACCTCAAAACACCCTGAAACTCCAATATTTACCATGGTGATATCTTTAGAATATGTTTTGGACAAAGTATACCTTGTAAAGTATCATTCTAAAAGTCTTGATCGGTTGAATATTAATATCCTGTTGGATTGTATATGTTGTCATTGAATGGGAAGTTATGAAGTTTGCTATGGGTGTTACTGAAATATGTTGTGAGGCTGGGAAAACCCACAACCAGCCTTTCAAGTATGACAGTGGTCTATTAAAGGGAATACACCCCCACCCAACACTGGCACTGTATACAATGGAGACTTCTCAGGGAGTCCACACAGACAATGGTGACTGCTCGACTCACATCATAGCAAAAGACCTTTCACTAAGCTGGAAGAACCTTTGAAGGAAGAGAAGTGACATCATTTGTCCAGTATCAGAGGGGTAGCCGTGTTAGTCTGGATCTGTAAAAGCAGCAAAGAATCCTGTGGCACCTTATAGACTAAACAGACGTTTTAGAGCATGAGCTTTCGTGGGCGAATACTCACTTCGTCAGATGCATGTGGTGGAAATTTCCAGGGGCAGGTATATACATGCAGGCAAGCTAGAGATAATGAGGTAGTTCAATCAGGGATAAGGCCTCTAGCTTGCCTGCATATATATACCTGCCCCTGTAAATTTCCACCACATGCATCTGACGAAGTGGGTATTCGCCCACGAAAGCTCATGCTCTAAAACGTTTGTTAGTCTATAAGGTGCCACAGGATTCATTGCTGCTTTTATCATTTGTCCACACTCCCTTCAACTTAACACCTGGAAACATGTCTGGAGAACAAAGACTTGGAACAGGGAAGGTAGTCCAGGCTGAAAAGAGCAAGCCCAGCCTATGTATGAAGGAACCAAACCATAAAGGTAAGACACTGCTTGATTCAAATCCTGTCTAGTTTATAGAACGCAGATTGCGATTTTACTCTTATTTCTTAGGTAACCAACTTTCATCTGTACACTTACTACTTATAATTACTTAAAATCTACCTTTCTGTAGCTGATAAATCTGAAACAGATTTTACCTAAAAACTGTGCATCTTGCTTGAACTGCTTAGGAACAAGAGTTGGTGCATGTCCTCTCCACGTTGAGGGAGGAGTGGACTGGGTAATAACAGTTGTCAGGCTTCTGACCAGGGCAGACTACTCTGGGGTCCTAGGCAGGGGAATGGTTCATGAATATAGGCAGGAGAATTGGCTGGAGCCTCTCTATTGTTGGTTCATGAGTGGCTGGCAAAAGCATTCATGTAATTCAGTTGGGTGTCCCCATGCCTGTGGATGTCTGTACAAGTGCAGTACCTGGAGGAGTTTGCAGCTTGCCACAGCATCACAGTACGAGAGGGAGCCCAGGTGGCTAAGACAGAGGGCTCAGCAGTACCCCAG
Source organism: Gopherus evgoodei (assembly GCF_007399415.2). Lineage (NCBI taxonomy): Eukaryota > Metazoa > Chordata > Testudines > Testudinidae > Gopherus > Gopherus evgoodei. Next base: position 19,629,834 of record NC_044327.1, on the reverse strand, counting down.
TTCCAGGTTGCACCCCAGGGAATCTGTCACCATTACCACATTCGTTATGCTCACTTTTCCTGAATTTACACAATTTTCAGTTTTAGCTAGGTACTGGAGACTGGCCATGTGGATTTGAGAGAAACATCTGAAAGGTGGGTGCAGGTAATGATCTATTTGTCCTTTGCCAGACCTGTAGAAAGAGGGACAGTCCAGTGGGAATCCAGTTATCCATGTAAAAGATTGAAGAGTATTGTACCGAGATGATAATCGAATGTTTAACACTGGTGGAGAGAACTAGGATCCAGATCTTCAAAGATATTTAGATACTTCATTGCCATTGAACTCTATGATAGGCCCCTAAATACCTTTGAGGATCTGGCCCTCTGTGCTCGTAATGTGTGCTCCTTACTTCATCTATGCCCAGTGCTCTAGAAAAAGAGACTCTCCCCTTCTTCCCCCAAGGTCATGCCAGTGTTGTACCGCTGTTGGAGGCCAGGATGTTCCTGTGACTCAGGACATTGTGGAATCACCACCCTTGTGACATCCACAGAAGTTTTGAAATGATCCTCAAGTATGATGCTTGCATCAAGTCTGGCAATTACAGTATTTGCTACAAAGCACATGAGCCATGAGAGACATGTCATCTAATAGACTGCAACCCACCCTCTCACCAAGCACTTTGTTTCACAAGAATGAAACAGCATCAATAATGTTAATATTAGACAGAAATGACACATGAATTCATATTGACAAGTCCATGGTTAGGGCAAAGGAAGACATTTTCCCCAAATGAATTACCACTTAGTGACACTGACTAATGTAATCTAATGAGTCTGTTAGTACTCATTTTCCAATTACTCATACTTCCCCGTCTCTTCTCAATAGGATATGGTTGCAAATCCTTATGAATGATGTCAGCAGAAAGCAAGCCACAATTTTTTTTTTGACACCTACATTGTGGTTGTTTACAAAGAAGCTCACCTGCGTCAAACAAATATAGTTTTTTCAGAGCCCCTTTGGGGGAAAATGGGGGGTCTTAGATCAGTACATTTTTGTGCCTTTGATCTCATTTCCAGTATAATGTGGTCAAGTGATATTTGTGACAGATCTACAAGTTCATCATGATCAGGTGTTTGAATTTCAATATCTGACAGCCAGTCATAGGTTGGATAGAATAATGGTAAATGGACAGGTGAGATAAGCTAGAGTATTCAAGCTATTGATACTTCTAAAAGAATAGGAGTGTACATAAGGGAAAAAGGCATTTTTGGTGATACAATTTACATCAATCAGGAAACTCTGGTGTCAGTAAAAAGACTAAAGTACAAGTATAATGATTGAGAAACACTAATATTGCTGCTGAGGCAAAAAGAATGAGTTATGGAGAAAATGTGATCATTTCCGCACATTTAATAGTCTTTACATGGATGAAATTTTTAAATGGTCTAGTACTTGACCCAAACTATTTTCTGATACTGTCTTACTAGAACTGCAAAATACAAACAGTATTAAACATGGGACTGGACTTCATTCAAGATCTATTCCTGAGAAATCATTGAACACAGCAGTTAGTGATACACAGCAGAAGAAAATCTATTAACACGTTGAAGAGAACAATGGTGAATGGATTCTACTAATTGACAAGTCATAGTTAAGGTAAAGAATGAAAGCTATTTATCACTTCAATCAGTCTCATTATCAAAACAGAAAGAAGCCTGCTACTGTATACATTTTTAGATCTAATTAAAGTTGAGAGAGAAATAAATCAATACTTCAACAACTACTTGAGTACTCCAGCGTTGTGTGTTTCATGACCCATACATGAAAGAAAGTCATATCCTGTTCATGAATATAGCTAACGTTGTGCTCCATTACACTTGGCTGAACAAAACAGGTATTGGTCAATGTCTATAGATGTACCCAAACATAATCTGTACTTTCTAAATCAACGTTAGCAGCTGATGAATTAATATTGAAAACAATTGTAGTCAAATTACTTGCATGGATAAAATTGTAGTTGATTTACAATCGCTCTCTGCTAAATCTACACCAGTTCTGGATGTGCACTGAAAAAAACTCAGAGGAATTGATGATATTTTGCACCCATGATGGATGCAACGAGCAACAACAACAGATGATCATTTCATAGCGCACTGTACAGCAGATTCTTAAAACAATTGTTAAAGCAATTTCTGCTGGACCTTGCAGCTATGTACACCACTTTGTAAGCCAACGTTAAGTTCAGAAATGCTTCAGTGAAAAGCTACAGCTATTGTTCATGTTGACAACTCATTCATCACTTTCACATTTATTGAGAAAATGTGAGAGTGGCCTGGAAAAAACCCCACACATAAAAAAACCCACACATGAGCGGTTAAGTTACTTCAGCACTCATAAGTACTGCAGCCTTCTGAAACTCAAAAAGCACAAAGTTCAACAGAACAATGTACCACTCCACCAGGTATTCTCTTTTACATATATGGATTAATTGTTCAAAAAAAGGAACTAGTGATTTGAGGCTCCTCAATTTTGGAGGATGGCCTTGAAACACCTTAAAGAGACCTTATTTACACTAACTGAACACCAGGCCTCTGAAAACAATATGTCCTGTTGAAAATTGTCTTTTGGGCACCCAACTTGAGACAAGTAACCCAAGATCATAGCCAATTTTCAAATGTTGACCATACATGTTATATGTGGTGGGAATTGTGTCACAGGAAATACATGGCATGGAACACAAGATTTATCATCTCAATAGTCACACTACTACAGGTGTCAGCATTGCAAATTATACAAAAATCATCCCAAGCACACGATGCTGAAGCCTCAATTTCACACCACATCATTAGGCATTCTATAAATGTCATTTATATTACAGGAAAAATAGACTACTGGGGAATTTACGAATTTCACCTAGACTATTTCTTGTCTCTCTCTACCTGTAAAACCAATTTTACAAGGAAGAATGATTAGAATATACTTAAAAAGGAAGCTGAAATTAACCTTTACTTATCTACTTGTTCTAAATGATGAGGGGCAGGACAGAAGCACTAATCACAAGGGACCCACCAACTGGTTCTACCACACTGGAAAAAAACCTCAAAACAACCTGTTGTGATCAACTGCTTTGAGCAGGGAGTTGGACTAGATGACCTCCTGAAGTCTCTTCCAACCCTAATCTTCCATGGTTCTAAGACAAACATAGGTATGACTATATCCTTCCCTGAGAATAATAAGCAAAACCTAACTACCTACAGCAATGGAGACAAAAAAAATAAGGATCAGTTAATAGATTTAAAAAAAAACAAAACATTTCTGCATGATAATATTCATGTTTTAATCAAATCAGATCGCATGTCAGTCCATGTTTATTCTATTAAAAAAAACTCCTTTACTATAACTTCCCATTAGATCAGCAATATATGGACACTATTTCTGGAGTGTGGACAGTGTCACAGTCCCCTCTCACCTTCAATAGTTGAGGCCTATTCCTGGTAACAATATCAAAAGATGAAAATATGGTTCTTTGCTGTGGTGCAGTGCATGGAAATATTGAAGTCTGCTGGGTAAGAATAGGTTTCTGGTACACGGATTTTCCTATGGGAGCTACCAAAATAATCTGTCTGATGTTCTGGCTTGCAGATTTCCCAGGAAGGACACACTGAATGATAGAAGGCAGACCTAGTTATTCCTGGGCTGTAGATCTATTGTAGGGAGGCAATCATAGGCTGGGGGAGGTTGTGCCGCCTTAAACAGCCTGGCATGGCCCCGCTCACATGCTGACCTGCCCCCAACTCCCTCCTGCAGTTCCCCATGCTTTGCCCTAGCCCAGGCTGACTGGGAGTGGCCAACCTGCCACGAGGACTCAGGGCCGTGCTGCAGGACTGGTGCTTGGACTGCACCTCCAAGCTGCTTGGTGCTATGGGGCTGCTGCAGCCAAGCCACCCTGGCTGGGGCCCACAATGGGGGTGCTCTGCAGAGGATGAGGGGCAGAAGGGGAGGAGCAGGGGGGGCAGCTAGCCTCTCCCAATGATCGGGCCACCGGCCACCCATGGAGACAACACTAGTACAATCAAGGGCGAATTATGAATACTAGGTATCATTTAGGCTGTTTCTCAATAAAAAAAGGTGGGAAGAAAGGGACAGCAAAACCACTGCTTAATTGTTCACTAAAGAGCATCAGTAGAAGAAAGGGAGGTTAATTAGATCATGGCAAAGGAGATTCAGCCCCTTCCATACATACCCACTGTGCAACCACATTTTATAAAAAAATAAAATGAACTCAAGTGTAATTGTGTCACTTGCAGTCTCACTTTATGAGAGATGGAAAATCACATGTAAAAATTCATTAGCAGTTCAATGTTCAACAGAAACTGAAAATGCAGTTAATTTAGCCAATTAAAATGTTTTGGATCACAATCCATGGGCTTAAGTCCGCCCTCCCCCTCCAAACTTCAGCTTGCTGACTTACTCTTACAAAGCCTGACCATTTTATAGTGCAATTGTACAGAATGCTATTGTCTTTAGTCTTTACACTAACTTCCCACTGAACTTTAATGAGCGTTCTGCCTGAGTAAAGATTGGAGGATCTGGCCCTCATAAAACCTCACAAGTTTTCAAGAAAACTCATTAAGACCCCAGTTCTACAAAATGATCTACCTGGCAAATAGTCTCAGTGACTAATTGATGTCAGTGAGACTTTGCATTGATATGAAGGCACGGACAGGCAGACCCCTTTGCAGTATCAAGACATCCCTATTTCAGATCAAGGTTTTCTCCATATAGTCAGAAGAGCTAGAAATTGATTAGAACATGCTGCTGTTACCAAACAGGAGTACAACTGAAGTCCAGATTTAGCTAACTGTATACACAGCAAATACCCAGACTTATACTGTGAGAGATTCCCTCTGCACAGCAAATCGTGATGCAGATTTCCACCACCCCGCCCCCGCTCTCAAATGACTATAGTGGCTAGCTGTAGCTTCCCCTTTAAATAGCCTTTAGGTCAGCTGTTATTATATAAACAGTAACTGAGAGATGAAAAACCACAGTAAGCCTAGTGTGAAGGTCAGATCAAAAGGACCAACTCCTTGAAGCTAACTGCTGAATTTCTTTCTGACAAACTGAAGCTTTCCTCTTACAGTACTCTCCATACCTTTTGTTCAAATAAAAGGAAGGTTATACTTCTGTAACTGGGCGTTTATCATCTTTGCAGAACAACGTTTTGGAATCATTCACTCAGCACATGCTACGAGCACAGGAACCATCTAGAAAACTGTTGCTGTTGGTACTGTTCCCAATCCGTCTTGCAGATCCAGAAGTTCAGTAAGAGGTTTCTATAAGGGGCTGAAATTCAAACTGCCCTTAGCTCCTTCTTGCTATTCAAAGTGTCCTTTTCAGGTTCTGAGGACATGGAGAAGAGAGAAATTTAAGTATATATTACCTCTGCAGATACACATGGTCATTGCCAGTTACAGTTAACTGTTCTTTCACTATTAAGCATCTCGGCAGATCCCAACTCTTGATTAATAACCTCCTGACAGAGGACTGAAGAACATTATAGCAGAGATAGTAGCACTGCCTAGCATTGAGCAGCCTTAAGTATAAGGCCCTGTATTTATTTGCTTATAGCTTCAGACTAATAGCTTGGGCTGAAAATTTCCATGCTGGGTGTCTGCTTCAGGTTGATCAGTTGAAGAATTTCACCAAAAAAATTTGACCCATTTCAGAAAATGAGAACTTGAGTGTTTGCCTTCAAAGCTTAGTGTCCTGGTGCCTTTAATTTAAAAAACAAAAACAAAAAACAAACAACTTTCTGGGTGGAGAAAAGTGAGATGGTGTGCCAGTGCCACAGATATGAGAGAAAAAGCAACAGAAAAGGAACTAGACTTTTACTGGCTGACTAGGAGGGAGTTGCAACCTGCAGCAGTCAGAAGCAAAGTGGGGGATTTAGTACTGAAGCTGGTTCTTGTTTCCAGGTTCAAAAAGGGACAAATACAGAGACAATAAAGATTAAGCACAAATTCCAGAGTTCAGTGATCACCAGGCAGTCTAGAAGTAGGTAGCTATTAGAAAAAAGGAACCTACATTTTTCCTATAGCCTCTGTCTGTGTAGCTGGAGATGGTATAGGAGCCTAGCATTCTAAATAATTGAACTAGATCTAGATTCAGGTTCCAAAGCCAGAAGGGATTATTGTGTTCACCTTGTCTCACTTCCTGTGAGAGAGGCCACAGAACTTCCCCAGAATAATTCCTTTTGAACTACATCTTTTTGAAAAGCCCAATCTTGATTTAAAGATAACCAGAGAGAGAATCAACCAGAATACTTGGCAATTTTTTTCAGGGGTTAATTGTCCTCACAGTGAAAAAAATTACACCTTATTTCCAGCATGAATTTGTCTAACTTCAACTTCTGGGCACTGGATCTTGTTTATATATCTATGTCTGTTAGATGGAACAGCTCATCAAATATTTGTCCCCTAAGTAGGTACATATAGACTGATCAAGTCATCCCTTAACTTTCTCTTTAGAAAAATGAATGTGTCCCCCTATGTTATGAACTCACAGTCATCTAAGAAATAGCTAATTCACTTTTGGCCATCAGCTACTTCCTCAGCTGAAGATTTATCATAAGTAGTGTTGAGCAAAACACTATTCAGAAGTTTCACATACTTGAAGAAAAATATTCATCTTTGAACATGTTATAGCTGTAACCTTAGATTAGTAGCATTGGCCCCAAGGCTGTTATGAGGCACTTGTTTGTTTGTAATAGGATTGAACACAGTCTAATCTATTTAGAAAAATCTTTAAATAGACACTAGTTCCCACTATCACTGTCTATTCTACTATTGGTTTCTCTTCAGCACCTCCTCTGTCTTCAGACTAAAGAGACCAGGCTTTTCCAGCAAGTTGTCCTGAAACTCTTCAGCTAGGCTGGAGGTCCAAAGCCATAATGAGCTTTAGGCACAGTACCTACAGAATGTCAGGATGCACAGAGGACCTTGAAGACATTCCATTCTTCCTCTGGAAAGATTTAGCATCTCCAAATTCCTTATACTCATTTGGGTGGTGGAAAATTGCACCAGACATGGGACCTCTAGATCATGGAAACAGAAGCTAATAAATTGTTAAATCCAGCTCTTTCTGTGCTGAAGACTGGAAGAGCCTGCCAACATTGTATCCGTCATTGTCCAGCGTACCAACTAGAGTCCTCAGTGCAAGGCTGATTTAAAAAAAAACCCAAAACAAAAAACACCCACAATAAATCCCTGCTGCAAAACAAAATAAAAGTGATGAGCCCTGTGTCATAGCAAAGGCTAGAACAGGAATGATCTAACTTAGAAATAATGTCAAATCTTTCAATCTTTACTTATCCCATACTTGTGGGAATTTCCCTCTGAATTCTTTTGCAGTAAACTCAATGGCCGTTTCCCATGAATAAGGAATGATCAAAGGTTTTTGGATTTGGCCCAATAGAATTCTGTACTTATCCTTATTACATTTGCAAAGAGAAAGGATTGTTAGATTACTCTTCAAAACAGTACATAAAATAGTCTCCACCAAGTTGCTCCTCAAAATAGTAAAGCATATACATTATGTTTTCCCTCCCCAAACCTAATCCAGTTACAAAAAAAAGGGCTCCTCAAATTTTGGGGGAAAAAAACAAGCAAAAAAAGACAAGTTACTGAGATTTTTTTTCCTTCCAAGTTGAAGTGTAGCAGGGCAGGTCTGTTCCTGCCTTCTTTCACCACTCAAGCCTGCTCAGACTCCATTAGGTGGGTATCCACACCATGCTGTTCATCTGTGTTCTCCCCATCAACACCTTTACAGCATTACAAAAAAAAAAAAAAGAGCTCTGAGCAGCATCCTCAGCTCTTCTCCCAGAGCCCAAGAAGAGAAGAGTTCTCCTGTCCTGGAGAGGTCAGAGGCTTGGTCTAGAAAATTAGGTTGGCATAACTAAATCACCCAGGGAGATGGAAAATTCATACTAAGCAGCATAGTCAAGCCAAGCAGCATAGTCAAGCCAATCTAAGTCCTTTATAAACAGCACTAGGTTGGAGGAAGAATTTTTCCAATCAGCATAGCTACCACTTCCTAGAGAGGTGAATTGCCTGTGCCAATGAGAGGACTCATCCCATCAGCTTCGGTAGGGTCTACACTGAAGTGCTGCTGTAGTATTTTATAGAAGCTTTGACTCCGGGCTGAGCTAGCCCTGCTCTTCTCCTTTGCACTTCCTTCCTGTACCTTTTAATTAGTCCTCAGCTGATGGGTAATTCATCCGTTAGCTCACCTAGCCTGCTATCCAAGTTAATTAACGGCAGTTACCCATCTAACTGGTGGCAGAGTGATCAGAGTGCAGGTTCACTTAGCTCCCTGCACTCCGTCAGAAGAAGGTTGTCTTTGCATCACTCAGTCTTCAGGTATGCCTGATCCATTCATTGTGGTGGTGTCCCAAAATGTAGTTCAAAGCCTATCAGATTTTTCCACTAAAATCCCAATATTCAGTGGTTTGTAACTGGGCTATTTCAAACCTCTGTCATTCCCAAAAGTACGAACTCCTAAAATGGCTGAGAGCTTAGTAATATTTTGTTTGTTTTCAATTAAGATTATTCTCTGTTATGTTCCCTGCTGCTGAATTCTCACCAACTACAGTGCTTTACGTGAACAACTTCAGCAATCAACTCCAGACAATTACACACATCTAAAACAGCAAGAGCCCTCGTTCAAAGCTTTTTAAAAAACAAGTTATTTCTGTTTTACAATTTTTATCTTTGTTACTTGTCACTGAAGGCAGCCAGTTGACTGGAAAGGACCAAAAAGAAAAGTATGGATTTCCATTTTCTATCTCAAACTGAAGCATAAATGCCATTGTAAATGCAGTTATACTCTCGTGTTTTGTGGAAAATGCAGGAAGTTTGCACGTTTTAATAGAAGAGAGTATGAAAGTTATTATGAAGTATGCGTTAGAGCTATATGCTTGTGCAGTGTTTAAATAAAATAAAAGGTAAGCTATTACCACATTAAATAAAAACATCCTATAACAACTAAAGCCCATCGCATATTGTTAATCAATCATTCATTAAATATTAGGTTCCTTTTTTAGGTCGCTACTGCACAAAACAATTTCATAGAATCCAAGGCCAGAAGAGACCAACCATTGTGATCATGTAGTCTGACTTCTTATATAACAGGCCATAAGCCTTCTTCAAAATAGTTTTTAGAGCACTTCTTGCTTTAAAATTGCAATGGTGATGTAGAATCCACCATGACACTTAGCAAATTGTTCCACTGGTTAATTACTCTCATTATTAAAAATGTACACCTTATTTCCCATCTGATTTTGTCTAGCTACAACTTCCAGCCATTGGGTTGGTCTAGACTTCTCTGCTAGATTGAAAGCCTATTATTAAATATTTGTTTGTCTATAATAGAGTTACCTTTTAATCTTTTATTAAAATAACTAGATTGAGCTCAATGAGCCCATCACAATAAGGCATGTGTTCTAATCCTTTAATCATGCTTGTGGCTCTTCTCTCAACCCTCTCCAATTTACCAACATCCTTTTTGAATTGTTGGCACCAGAACGGGACATAGTATTCAGCAGCCCTCACACCAGTGTCAATCAAATGCGACACAGAACTCTGTGCCCCCTCTGATAAAGGGGCGTACCCCTGATAGTTATCATGCTTTTGGTTAGTCAGAACGGTGGCATGTCTGGCCTTTGCCCCCCCCCCAATGTGACATGCAAGTTTGAAGTACAGTGTAACCACAGTTACGGAAGTGATCATTTTCTGGAGAATTGGGAGGCTACATTAGCACCTGAGCTATGCAAGTGCAAGCACACCATCATCTCCAGTATGTGAAATGTGTCACTACCATACTTTAAGCCATCTGATAGCAAGAATATTCAACACCAGAGTAAGGACAGATTTAAAAAAAAAAAAACAAAAAAAAACAAAAAACCATTCCGTTGAACACATTAGTAACGTTTTCAGAAAGTTGTGGACGTTGTTGTGATGAAAAGTTGCCTAACAACTATGCACATAGGCCTAAAAGCTGTGACCTCACTCTAAGAAATTCAAGTGGGCAATGGACAAACATGCAGGGAGAGAGATCCTTCCCCACAGGAAGGGGAATGCAGACGATCTGCTGCTGTAACATCAGCCCAAAGGACAGAGAAGGATATGACGCTCTAATACCCCTTCTCTCTATTGTGTAAACAAGGGTGACTGGCAGTGGTGGATCTGCCAGCCCAGCCAACAAAGAGCCATTATGGATGACCATACTGAGAGCCCCCCAAGAGCGAGTAAGGATACTTGCATGGGCTTCTGCCATCACTTTGGGTGGGGGACACCATAACGGTGCTGCTGTGTCAGAACTCCTCCATACATGAAAAAGGGTCACCTACAGAGGGCTGGATTTTTAGGGGTCCTGAGCACCCAAAACTCCAGCTGGAACCAATAGGAACTGTGGGTGCTCATCACCTAAGAAAAAAATTAGGCAAGAGATCTATTGTACACCTATTATGTGGATGACAAGAGCATGACAACTTATTTAGGTGTCTTCTCATCCCAAAGCATCTTTACAGACACCCAGCGGTTTCCCTGTAGGTGCTCAGACCAGCTAAGCTGTACCACCACTCCTGTATTACTGCGGCTACCCTGCTGTTTCTACTTGCATGAAGTTGATGAGAGTTAGCATGAGAATATGTATGTGAGCTGGGAATCACACCTAGCTTGTAGTATAGATTTCTTATAGGAATGCCATGCCATAGCCTGCTGGCCTTCTAAGAAGAGATATTAGAGGTCTCATCCAAGTCCATTTACCTGCCCAGGCTAATAAGCTTGGATAACTCTGATTTCAAATCAGAGTTTTCCTTTTCCTAAGCAAACTTGCCTGATAAGGCTGAGTGAGCCTGGTCTGCCCCTGTTTGAAATCAGAGTTTCTCTTCTCCCACATACATTTATGTCAAGGCTCCTTATTCGGTTATATTTGGTGCAAGCCTTCTGGGTTTCCTGAGAACAGGCTACCCCTATCCACCAGTCAGGGGCACACACCTCTACACCATTATATTCCAGCCTGTTTGAGTATACAGTTATCTTTTTGGCATATAGTAATGCTGGTTGCAAACTCCTAAATTTAGTTGGCATATTTCTGCATGTAAGCAATGATGAAATCATTCTGTGATAGATTATCAAATGCGAAACAGCAGTGGATGGTTTCTAAAAAGTGTGTAATTACACATTTAGGTGTGCAAAACTGTATGTATAACACATCTCATTTTCACTAGATGCAGAAACTTGAAATTTTCAGAAGAGAAATCAAAGCATGTGCCATATTGTGCTCTCTCTCTAAGGCTGAAATTCAATCATGTGCATAGGATGATCCACCCATCACTTCAGTGACACACAGATCTTATACCCACCTTCTTTGTAAAAGTGATTTTTACCTTAAATTCGCACTCTTAAAAGGTACTCTGAAAAAACCCTCTGCTTTTCAACGAGTAACATTCCATGGTCTTAAGTGTTTTGACCTAGCATGGACTGGAGGAATAGGAATTGAGGAAGATCTAAGGATTAAGGAATAAACTTGTAGTAAGGACCGCAGAGACCATCCTAGGTAATATGGTAAAGGACTACATCTTTCTCTCTCCGACTAAACCGAAGTATCATTGCCAAGAAAAGGTTATATACAACAATGTACAGTACTTGACAAAATATGATTTTTGTAGGAAAGAAAATCACTGTATATGAATTTGCAAGTCTTATGTTTTAGTTGTATCAGAAGTCAGTAATACAGTACGTAAGTAGTTTGTGATCAACAATTCAGTGGAAAAGAATCAGAAAAATCTACAGGGAGCAAGCAGATCAAAAAACTTAAATGTCACAAGCAGAGAAGCTGTTTCATTTTATGTTGCATGTGGCTCAATAAGGTTACTCCAGGTTTTACTTGATTTAAAACTCCCAAATGTCATGAAAAAAGAAAACTTGTAGAGTAACGTTAGTGTAGGCTTAATAGAAGATATAATCAGTGTAGGATCTTAATAAATAGTCTAAATGCCATAAGGTTCATAATCTATTACAAATTAACCAGTTAAGGTGTTTGCCTGTTTTAAGAAAAATTGTAAGGGTTCTTCCTCCAATTACTTGTTATAATTAGACATGCCCTTCTCAAGAAGGTCACGACCAGGAAATCCTGGTGAATTTATACTCATGCATATAAAATTTCCTTCAATACATTTAAATCTTTGAATGGATATGCCTTTTAGTGCAGCTTTTCGATATCTATAACCATTACAATATTATTAATTCCTTACATTGTTTGATTCAGTGAACAATACTTGATCTGAGTTGTAAAAACTTCGCCTACCATCAAATGAGCAATATCACTGTCTGGAGATGGGATATTTACCCTTCCAGCCTCAGGTACACAGCTGAATCTCAGTTTCCCTAACTCCTGCTATGCCCATCACACAACTAGAGTTCCAAAATGGAGCCTCCCCTCCTGCTGTCTGGATTATTACAAAATACAGCCTTGTCCTGGCAGAGAAATGCACTCTTAATTTCACCTTGCTCTATGGCAGGGGTGGCCAGCCTGTGGCTCTCGAGCATGCAGCTTTTCAGAGGTTGACATGCAGCTCCTTGCATAGGCCTAACTCCATAGGAGCTACAGGTGCTAACTTTCCAATGTGCCGGGTGGTGCTCACTGCTCTGCCCCAAGCCCTTCCCCCAAACTATCCCTTCCCCCAAGGCCCCTGCGCCTTCCCCCAAGCCTGCCATTATCCTCACTCTTCCCTCCCTCCCGAGCCTACTGTGCATGTGAAACAGCTGATTGCAGGAGGTGCTGATCGGCGGGACTGCCAGTGGGCAGAAGGTGCTGGGGAGGTAGGAGGGTGGGAGCTGTTGGGGGGCTGCTGACGTATTACTGTGACTCTTGCACATTGGTAAATTCTGGCTCCTTCTCAGGCTCAGGCTGGCCACCCCTGACCTATGGCTTCCAAAGCGCTATCAGTAAGATCTGAGAATAATCCTTCTTCCTTCATCTCAGGCTTCATGACATCACTTTTATGATGTGTCATTCAAGACATTCATACATTTTAAGGATAGAAAGAACAGGTATGATAATCTAGTCTGGGTTCTTCCATAACACAGGCCAAAACAATTTCACTCAGTGATTCCTGCATCAAGCCCATGACTTCTGGTTAAATTAGATGTAGAGACACATCATATCTTGTTTCTTCCCTTGTATTGGGGCTTGTGGCAGCCTTTGCATGCAGGATTTACAGGTCAGAACTGTTCCAGAAGATCCCTGACCCATCTCACCAGCTTTTTGCCACCCTCCCTCAGAGCTGTCCATTTGGCTCAAACAAACCCTACCCACTCCCCTTGCCTATGGAGGACATTGCAGCAGCTGTCTGTGGGCTACCCAAGTGCTACTTATTCACAGGCCCCCCTCCTTACTGAGAAAGCAATCGAGTCTTCTCATCCTGCTTGCTCTCCTAGGAGGCTTTGCTCTCAGTCAAGCTTCCAAAAGGAGGTAGCACCCCCAGAGTACCTGTCCTTAAAGGGGCAGAGAACATGCACCAGGAGCACTGACTGATGTTGAGCCCTGTTACACTGCCATTTTAGGAGCCAACGTAACTCTCATTAGATTGAATGGAAAAGCTCTTACTGAATTTAATGGGAATTGGATCAGGCCTATAGAAGACATCTATATTATACAGATTTCCATAGCAGATAAGTAGAATTACCTAGAATTAATTTGCAACACTTCCTGTAAGCATAATGTATAGTTATACTCAAGCAGTAAAGTAAACCCCTTCAGGGGGTATTTTAGCTGCATGATGCATAGTAAATTATCTTCACAAATTACTGTTATGTTACCAGTTTTTATTGGCAAAGCACTTTGTCTGTGCAAGAATAAGTCTTGAGTCTGCAGATTAACACTTGTCTTTACCTCTGATGTAAATTCATTTTATGAACTGATATTTCTGCAGTAGTCCTAAATCCTTTTACCATTAAAAAAATATTGTATATAAAAATCCATAAAGGAACAAGATTTTTTTTACCTTAAATCTACCTTAAAAACACAGGCTCAGATTCTCAGATGGTGTTCATAAGCTACAGTGGAGCTATACTGATTTATACCAACTGAGAAACAGGTCTATGAAATTCAGCACTTAGTAACTAATTAAAAAACAAAAACACATAAAACCCACAGTATACTTTCATCTCAATACACACACACAAAATGACATTATAAACTATTGGAGTCTAAGATGATTTTGTGCACTTTGGCCCGGATCCTGGATATCTGGTTCATCTGAGAAAATGCTTCCTTAACTCTGGGACTGGCTAATCACTTGGACCTTCCCCAGCATAAATTAGAGGACTCATGGCTGCCCTAATTTATCTGAGCTGTTAACAACCCTGGCCCACTAACAGCCTGACTGGACCTGGGGTGAGGCAATCAAGACACAAGGGGAACACAGACCCCAATCTGCCCCTTAGCCATGCTACCAGTTACAGGAGCTCTATGTCACCAGGGGATTCTCCTATCAGAGGACCCATGAAGTTGGCTTTGTGGCTACTTTCTACCACCAGACTGGGCACAAAGCAGTCAGGGTGGGGAAGAGGTCCTGGCCCTCTACCTCTGTTTAAACTGAAATAATGGCACTTCCTTTCCCAGTTTCCAACAGCTTTTGCAATACACAAGACTGAGGAGGTGTTGATGCCATCCATATTTTGGAAATTGTGTGTCCAAGTATAAAAAGTTATTCCATCGGAGTGAACACAAAGCATTGTGCATGGGAATTAAATACATTATTCTCTCTCCTCACCCACACAGCACTGAAAAGTTGCCCCATAAAGTGTCTTTGCAGTGATGTTCTAATATCTACTATTCATCTAGCCAGCTGCAGCTCTGAAGTTATCTCAGGGCTGATCTAAGCACAGTTGACAAATACTTTTTTGTGTACAGATGGAGCATTCCAGTGAGAAATGTGGGTTATGGGGTAATTGAAATGCAATGAATATCACAAATCACTGAAGGCCAGCGGTATTACGTTGTTAGCTCTGCAACAGCTGAAGAACTACTGTTATGCTCTCCACCTCAACCATTTATACATTATGACAAAGCATGTCATTCTATCTAGGTGTTCTTCCACTTATTCAAGAAAAATAGTCTCTCAGAAACACACACACAAAACAGCATGGCTCTGTGATCTACCAGTAAGGTCAAAGAAATGAAAACCGGGCACTTCTGAATTCTAAACCAGACTTTTACCCAAGACCACACAGCATGTCAGTGTCAAATCACTGAGGCCTAAATTGTCAAGAGTGTCCACTAATCTTGGATACTTCAGATTCTGAATTTGAACCACCTAGGACCTGATTTACAGAGATGCTGAGCATCCACTTGCCACATCAGCTAGAGTTGTGATCAGCACTTGTAAAAAGAAAGGAAAAAAACAAGCTCTAGAGATCTTTCAACCTGAGCACCCGAACATTGAGTCACTGAGGATTCATAGTCACTTTTGAAAATGAATGCATTAACCTCATCGTATGTAACTCATTACTCATCTGTAAGATAATAGTAACTTACCCACAGTACCTCACAGTGGTGATGGGAAAATGAACTTGTTAATGATCTGTAAAGCATTCAGTTATTCTTTCTCCATAGTTATACCTTAACTGTCATAAAAAGAGGAAACAAAAAGCAAAGATTAAGTCCTATTCTTATGAAAATTAACCTCTGGAAGCTTAGGGCAACCACTACTGCAGTTCAGAAGGCAGATAGCTATCTGCTGAGATGCAGATGGGGAGCAGAGTCCGATGGGGACAGGTATGGCTGATGGAAGGTATGGAAAGTATGGCAGGATGGCTGATGGAAGGGAAAGCTGCTCTTTGTGGGGAATAGCCTACGAAATTGTGAGGAAGCTGCTATTTGGTGAGAGAAGTCTTAGTATTTTACAAAGAGAGATTCTGTTTGGCTGAGGACCTCTTGTTTTGGGAAGAGCTGATTCTCTCATGATAACTTGTGGTCTCAGAGAAGGGGAGCTTTTACTTGTTGGTGATGTAGGGGGTGGGGCATATGCAGCATTTTGGAAAAGAATTGCTCTTTTTGAGGGAGGAACTATGCTTCTGGCAGTCTGTGTGTTGACCTCCCATGACTCTCCTGTTTCCATGTGGGTGGAAAGAGCCTCCTTACATCCTTCCCCATATAGTCTATTTTACATCTGAGCCTGCTTGCATACACCACCTCCTGTGACTGGTTTCCTTATTGCAGCTGCATATATATTTTGCCCAGCTACTTTCTCTTGATTAATCCAGTTAGTTGAACCAGCAATAGTATACACTTATGCCTGAAGCTGTCCAAGTTTTATTGGATGCACTGGACTTCAGCTTTTCCTGTTTAAATCATGACTTAATTTGTGCATCTCCTCTCCCTCTGCCCATGAGAATTTTATAAAAAACGGTATCTGAGAACCATCTAGCTTGCTAGGATTTTTGAAGTATTTTTGTAAAAAAAATAATTTGTTAAAAATGTGGTGGTTGTATCCAGGAATTAGGCAGTTGTGGGAAGAAATTATTAAAGAGATTAATCTTATGACAAAATGCCAGCTTCAGGGAGATCCCATGGACCTGCTATCTTAATGCTGTAGTGGAGGATTGGCATTTTAAAACAGAACCACAAATTGCTTTTTCTTTTGTTAGCAACTAGATTCAATATTGCACACCATCAGAAAAATGGGACTGCTCTTCCCATAGAATTGTGGTTCAGTAAAGTGTGGCTGGTTCTTGCACTGGAAAGGCTTTCAGATCAAGTACATACACAAGAGAAGCACCAAGTGGAGGAAAGGTAATTAGAAATGTCATCTCCTCTTCTAGCCTACTCAGTGGAGGAGGGGTCCCTCAGCTGGCAAACCAGAACTTTTAACCAGGTTTTTTGAATATTAACCTGTTCCTAACATGTAGGATGTCAACATCACCTTACTCTGACTGCTGTCTGCCTTAGCTCATATTTAATTTTTTTTTTTTATCATTGAATATTTTGAGCATGCACATTTTCTCTTTTTTTAAATGGTGTGTGCTCAGATCCTGAAAGATCTTTAGGCTTTGGGAGTTAGACACCTAAAGACCTTTGAGAATCTGAGTGTAAGGGGCAGAATTTTACAAGAGCATACCGCCTTCAATTGGAGCTATAATTTTAAAATTCAGCTCCCATTGAGAAGCGCCCAGATTTTTTTAAAAAGATTTATTGTGGTGGGATCTGATATTTTTTGAAAAATCTGTCTCTTTCAATGGGGATGGCTGGATGTTGAAAATCTGGCCTTTATTTAGGT
Source organism: Gopherus evgoodei (assembly GCF_007399415.2). Lineage (NCBI taxonomy): Eukaryota > Metazoa > Chordata > Testudines > Testudinidae > Gopherus > Gopherus evgoodei. The sequence continues at coordinate 19,612,508 of NC_044327.1, read as the reverse complement.
GCCTAAATGGGAGCTGAGAAGCTTTTTTTGGGGGGGGGGTAGGGATCTAGTTCTAATTGTGGGTCCTAAGCACTTTAAAAACTGATCCTAAGTGAGTTCCCTGAAGCTTGAACAGAATAGACGTAGTCCAAATTCACATGCTCAAATTTGCACAGCTTACCATCTTTCAAATGCTTTGATCTTAATCATTTCAGCACCATGGCCACCATTAATGCTACATTCTCAGAGGACTGTGTTGTGCTGAACTCACTCTTTGGAGACATAGTTCCCTATTAAGGGGGGGGGGGGAAGAAATCAAAGCCTAGGAGCTGAATTCACAGTCTTAGGGAGAAAAAGTCACCTAGATGAAAAGTAACTGGCTCGAACTCAGCTAATGGAGGCGATATGAGTAGGAAGAGAAAAATACTGTCACTAAGTAGCTGAAGCCATGACTCATCCTGTATTGAAGCTATAGGGTTGCCAACCCTCCAGTATTACCCTCCAGTCTTCAGGAATTAATCTTTAAAGATTGTCATTATGAAACCTCCAGGAATAAGTCCAACCAACCCTGCATATGCACTACACTTTTTACAGCAGCACATTTTGATTCTACCAGATACTTAAGAACATAAATATCCTAATGGACAGTATCTGTTTCACATTACACAGGTTATGGCCAAATCCTGCATTAGGATACACATACCACCCAATTCACTTCAATAGAGTTGAAAATAAAAAGCAGAACTTGGCTCACTGTGTTCAACATGTATTACAGCTGTACATTTACTGAAGTGTATAAAATATTGCCAACATTATCAATGCAAAGAACAGGCAAATAAAGAACTGATATTAAACACCAATTTTTTTAAGTACAGTGAATTAGCTGAAGAACCAGACTGATATTTAAAAAGAAGGGATAAATAGAGCTATTTTAGAACTGTATCAACCTCTAGTTGTGAAATAGTAAACAGTGAAACTAAATGACAGAGTGAGAAACTTTGTATGTGTCAGTTCAGAACTCCTGTTCATTAACCTTTAGCGAGGGGACTAAGTAGGTGGCATTCCAGTCTATTTTTATCAATGGTCAGCCAGACAGGATATTGTCCCAACTTTCCCCTTCCTGAAGTTTGCTTTTATATTTAGACTAAATCTAAATAAAACTGAAAGTACCCAAATGCTGAACACTGCCCATAGTTTAAAATTACAAAAACAAATCCTTCAAACACATGTGCAGAGTTTGCCCCTGCATTTGGCACTGCATTCTCCCAGTGGTCTCTGTCCCCCATCCCATTCCTTCTGTCTTAGATAGGAGTATTTCAAGCTTTTAAATTTTTTAGGGTGGTGTTCAAAGGACCTATCTGGTGCGAATGACTCAGCAAAACAACTCTTAATTAATTCTGCATCTCCGTGCATGGCCCTAGCATCTGATGTCCTGTCACCAGGATCTCTTATGCTCAAATTGAGTCTTACTTAGCCTGACCTTTAAACAGCTTAGCCTTTTCTAACATTTTAATATGTGTATTCTTTATATTTGGAGGCTAAAAAAAGAAAAAGACCTATATTCATTGTCCTCCCAGGGCAGCATCCTTCAGAGGACACGTTAAAAGTCAAAAGAAAGCTGAACGATTGTTTTTCTAACGTTGACTATTTTCGTATGTGAAATATTTTCACCCAGATACAACATTCCAGAGGAATACGAGTGCTTCTTTAAGGAATGAGACAGAACCTTTCATATGGATTTGCTACTTTGTGGTTGCACAAATAAATAAAACATCCTTAATGTTGTTTAGTTTGAAAGTTGTATATTGAAATGTATCACTGCAAATTATTTCTAGCCACTAAAGACACATAATAGTATTTTTAAGTGCCTCGCACAATCTTACCAAAGGAGTTTGGGGCAAGGTACAACTAAAAATGAATAGAACGGTGGAACTTGCTTTGGAAATTCACAGCTTTTGCATGTCTCCTACTCAGTTTTACCCACATGAGCTATGAAGCTCACGTACTAGATATAAACTCAATTAACCTACAGCAATCAGTACAGTGTTGTCTTCTAGACTCACTAAAGGTGAGACCTATGCTTTTTTGTCAACTGACTAATGGGGCCATCTGGTTCAGCTCCAGTCATTGTTTTAGCTAGATATATAGTTTTTCCTCAGACTGTATTCTTACAGGCCAAGAAAACATTGTCGCTAACTGCCTCTTGTTCTGTCCATTTATGCATGGTGAAAAATGGAGAAATGAGCATGGCAACTCTGAAGCCTATTGTTATGGTTACAGGGTTACCTGCACCTCTGACCCTTTCTCTTGTGCCCATCTCTCCCCGCCCCCAAATTTCAGACCCCATGCCTTTACCTTCCTTAAAGAGGAATACCATGATTCTCGCACTCAGATTTGGTGCTGGACTACAGTTCCCTGTGGCTCAACCATGCTTACCCAGCAGATCTGATAGGGTTTGAGAGCTGAAGTTCTTCCCTTTGGGAGCGTATGACCAGTGAATTATAGTGACCAAAAACAGTCTTCTTAAACTAAATAATTGGTTCATCTTAAAACTCCTTTGCTTTGATGATAAAAGTCAATAGGAGGTCTACGTGAATATCTTACCTAGAGTCCTGTCTCTCATGCCTGGGTCTCAGTCTCTTCCCCTTAACTCTCACCTATGTCCTGTGTGACTCCTTCTGAATCCACCAAAACTTTCCTTCTCTCAGCTCATATGCTTGGGCTTAATTTGGTGAGCTTCCTAAGGGAACCAACTATGGCATCAAAGCTTAAGGCCTTGACATTGTCTTTCAAGTGTTTTTGTAACCATCTTCTTGCCCTTGAGTGTTTGTTGAATGATGTCTTCTCTCAGGTTTGTGCGTTGCCTTCCTGTTTGTTTCCCCAGCAACTGTTCCTAGTATTAAGCTAAACCAACATATTCATACAGTAAATATTCTTTACAAAAGTCAAATATACAGAACAAAGCATTCAAAAATTTCTCACCTACATCACATTAAAGTCATTTATCCATTTTTTTTATATAAACACACAGGACAAGGAAAGCAAGTGACAAAACAAACAAAGGGGCACACACTACCACTCTTACTCATGTTGGGTAGTATATTATTCCAAGGAGTTTCATTGATTTCATTTGGACTGCTCATGGATTAAGGTACTACTCATGGTGAGCAAGGGTAGCAGAAGCTGGCCCAGAGGGGTTTATTTTTGCAATAGTAGGCAGTTCTGTTAGTTGTATTTTTTCCTTCATTGGAAATAAGGATCTTGCTACTCAAAATGAATTATTACAATATCTAAGTTCAATAATAAAAAAAGCAAGAGAATCTGAAATGGAAATAGTTCATAAAGTTGCTGACACCTAGGAAGATCCTGAGGATAAAACAGTACAAATATACTTACAAAAGAATAATGGAAAAGCTAAATGTTTGGATCAAGTATGTAACCACATAAAGTTAATTTAAACTATTTGGGGAGCTGTTTCCCTGGCATGGCAAGTTAACCTGCAGTTTAGTTTTGAACTTTTGAAGGGAAAAACCTCTATATAAATCATCCAAACCTTGTTGGGGATTAAAAAAAGAATGATCTGAATCTATTTTATGATTGTAAAGTTTACTAGGACAGGAAACTATCAGTTAGTCCAAAGTCTGTCAGATCAGAGGGGAAAAAAAATGTTCCAACCGACTTCTTTGGAAAGTAAATTCTATGGATATTGCATTTGAAGTTAAAATGCAAATATGCTACATTGGGTACAGTGCCCACAAGCTACTGTATGTGGCAAAATGTACATAATCTTATTATGAGACTGGTAGGCATTAGGGAGAGAATGTCACTGGGTTTTAGAAAGAAGTGGAAAATTCTGTACAAAATATTCATCCCAAAGCAGTAAAAGAGCATATCTTGCTCTTAAAGAAGGTCTTTTAGGAAATACTATTCTGACCTAAATGTAGAGGACAAGATCTTCAATTACTGAAGACTGGTGTACCTAATCATTGATGTCAATGAAGCTAGTGTGCAACAGCGGAGAATCTGGTCTAGTAAGATTTAGAGTCCACCAAATCATGTGTGTATTCTGTTGGCTTACAATGTTTTAGATTTGCAAGCTGGATCTGGGTTTCTAAAAAAAGCCCCCTCAAACCCATGGCATTTATTTAGGCCATTTTCGGTCTATTTGTCATTTTCAAATCTTAAAGAGCAGATTTGCCTCTAGGAGGAAAAATAAAATGGTTTCTTGCGATAGCTATCATTATTTACACAGGTTTTTCATAATGATTTGCAGACAAAAAAAAATGACACAGCCCTTCCATTGACAGGAGTTTTCTTGTTTGGGTTCTTGCACACATTTGCATTCAACTGCTCCATTGAGAACAAGTGTGATCAAAAGGCCACAAGAATCTATACAAGCAATATGATGATTTTTTAATTGTTATTTATTCTGCATCACAGATGTACAAAGAAAGATTTATACACAAAAAACCCAACGTTCCTTGGCCTAGAGAGCTTATTCCCTAAACTCACTAGAACTGTATACACTAGACACACAATCCAAGTAGATTTAGGATCTCGTACAAATGAGGAGATAGCTTGTCATAAACAGATGGTTAAGGGTTAATGTCTCTTTTATCTGTAAATGGTTAAGAAGCTCAGTAAACCTGTCTGACACCTCACCAGAGAACCAATAGGGGGACAAGATGCTTTCAAATCTTGGTGGAGGGAAGTCTCTCTTTGTGCTTTTTGTTTTGTTTGTTGTTCGCTCTTGGGACTGAGAGGGACAGGACATCATTCCAGGCTTTCCCAATCTTTCTGAATCAGTCTTTCATGTTTTAAAATTGTAAGTAAGAGCCAGGAAAGGCGGATTAGTCTTATGTTTGTTTTCTTAACTTGTAAAGGTTTCTTTTGCTGGAAGGATTTTTTACCTGTTTGCTGTAACTCTGAATCTTAGGCGGGGGGGGGGGTCCCTCTAGTCTATATGAATCTGAGTACCCTGTAAAGCATTTTCCATCCTGATTTTACAGAGATAATTTTTACTTTTTCTTTAATTAAAAGCTCTCTTTTTAAGAACCTAATTGATTTTTCCTTGTTTTAAGATCCAAGGAGTTTGGCTCTGTGTGAAGCCTCTCAAGGCAACCCAGGGAGGGGAAAGTCTGGGGGGAAAAGGAGGGGGATGGTTAATTTCTCCTTGTTTTAAGACCCAAGGAGTTTGGGTCTGGGTTCCCCAGGGAAGGTTTTGGGGGAACAGAAAGTGTGCCAGAAACTAAATTCTGGTTGGTGGCAGCATACCAGACGTAAGCTGGTAATTAAGCTTAGAAGTGTTCATGCAGGTCCCCACTTCTTGTACTCTAAAGTTCAAAGTGGGGAAAAAACCTTGACATGGCTACTTGACTTTTTTTCCCTAGCTGATTTCCCTGCTATGCTGCAACTGCTCTGTCTTCAAAGGTATTTAGTAATGAATCACTGTACCTAGATATTCCAGTCCTACATCTGCCAGTAGATACCAGTGAAGAGAAAGGAGATAATTTCTTAGAATCGATAGTCCCCAAGCTATTGGAGTGATTAACTTCCTGCAGTACCGTCTATAGGATAGCATTGCACGTGAAGCTGATCAAATTCCAACATCTCAGTATCAACTAACTGGCTTTGATTTGTTATTTATTGAAAGAGGAAGGTAGACTAATATACTGCTAAAACACTAACAATTTGTCAAGTGCTTTTAGCTTCTGCTATTCTCATTATGAGTAATTACAAAATCATCATAATGAAAAGATCAATCTCCTTTATTGTAAAAGGGGTAATGTGGGAAAAAACAGGAAGGAATAATAAGAAAAAAAAGCTGATGCTTAACACTTCCTGTCTAAGCAGACGCTTTTATCTGTTAGAGAAAGTGCCTGGGACTCCTGTCCTGGACTGGTGACTTGATAACAGTCTAAAAGTAAGGGGAAGAGATTTCTGGTAGTAGAGGCTCTTTAATCTATAAGGGTGGGAGGGGGAGAGAGGTACAACAAAAAAATCACAATAATTAGAAGCTGAAACCTAGACAAAATTCAGACTAGAAATAAGTTGCACATGTTTATGTGAATGTAATCAACTACTGGAACAACTTGCATAAGGATGTGGTGGATTCACCATCACTTGAAGTTTAAAGTCAAGACTGGATGTCTTTCTGAAACATCTGTTATAGCGCAAACAGAAGTTACGGCCTTGATCCAGAAGTTAAGTGGGTGATGTTCTATACCCTGTGTTATGCAGGAAGTCAGACTAGAGGGTTGTAATAAGCCTTTCTGGTCTTCAATTCTAATCTATATCCAGTTCTGTCTGCCACTTGCTGCCTGACTCTAGTCAAGTTAATTAACCACTCTTTGTCTCAGTCTTCCATCTTCACAGTGAGATAATACCTAGTTTTCAAAAGTACTTTGAGGTCCTCATATGAAAGACAGCTGGTAGGATTCAGGTTTGTTATGAACACTCAGTGTCTGAATGTGATTTGGTGTATGTAGCTGAGCATTGGGTGGCCTCAACTTTCTAGTTACTCTTCTGTTTCCTACTTCAACATTTGTTCCTCAGAAAAAAATGGAAGGATAATTTTCTGCAGGCAAGGGCATTTCATAAACAAAACATATCCAAAACATTTGGAAGCACCTCAACACATATATTTATTATGTGTGACCCCACAAAAGGGACCAGTTAAATGGAGTTACTGTATTAACATCACTCTGCACAGAAGAGGCAGCTTCTTGACACAGAGTCAGGCCACAACTTAAAGGCATCAACCCAAATCTAAGGCAAAGCTCTTGGAAAGGAAGGGACAGAAAAGCAGAGAATGTGCATGAGCGTGCCTAAGACATTGTCTTTGAATTTTATACAAAAATATCATTGGCAGGTGGTTTATCTCTTTGTAACATTAGTAGTCCCTTGTGAAGAAGATAGTAAGGTCTAAATTCTTCCACCTTTGTAGTGAATAGCACCTTGCTGCATGAATAGACCCATTGAAATAAGTAGGACTAAAAGGTAGAGTGAAGTACTACACAAAACAGGTGGAATTCTGGCTTCACAGAAGTCAAAGGCAAGACATCCACTGACTTCAGTGGAGCCAGGATTTCACACAGTGTAGGTAAGGGTGAGCAGCTCTTAACCAGGCCAGCCTTAGGTCAAAAGACTCAAATCAGGACAGGAGCATAGTAAGCTTGCATTTACCACCTTATGGTTGTTTGGTCAAAACCAAATTTCATTGGAATGTCAAAAGGCACTTCCATATTTCTATAATAGGTGTCAGCTTTCTATTCCAACTACTTCAATTCTACAGATTTTGTTTTTTAAAATAGGCAGTGTGTGTGGGGGGTGGGGGTGACAGTTACAAGATTTTTCTCCTCACTCTATAGATTTTCAGAAATGGCTAATTTTTTTAAAACAAATATTAGTAAAAACAAATCATCTTTGGGCAGTGTCCAAGGCTGGAAAATTTTCATCAGGTTTGAGTATAGCTGAGTCAATAATTGATGTTTTTGGTTCACTGACTGGGAAAAGAAAGAAAAAAAAAAGCCACTAGAAGAACTCAGTTTGTTTTGAGCCAAAACAGATATCTGCCCTACCCACTAACTTGCCAGAAAGAAAATAGACCCTGAAAGAGTTTCATTTGGGTTGAGCAGAGCACTTTGAATCACTGTTTCTAAATGTGTTTCAGAACAAAATATGTTGAAATGGTTGGTTTCAAAATAGTCCAAAGAAAGCATCTTAACATCTCCAATGGTTTCTTCGTTTTTGGCCAAACTATTCACCAAATTCAAATATTTTTGGTGCCCCTAAAAATGCATTTTTCTTTTTGCCAAATTTACTATTCATGGGGGTAGGGGGGAGAAGGAGAGAGAATCACCCAAGTCTACTTATGGGCATCAGAAAAGAGGTTACTGTTCCTGAAGATTACTGGAAGAATAGTAAACGCTAGGTAAGCCAGCCATACACTTCAAAGATAGTTTTCAACTTTTCTAACTCCATTCAAAGTAACGTGAAAATACTAGTAAGGAAGCAAATGATCAGAGACTTATTTTTAACTTTTTCAAGATGAAACAATTTCAGGTGTTACAGAATTACCCTTTTTCTTAATACTCTGTGTGTCCATCAGAGCAAGCAAACAAATTAAATTGCTGTCTTAATTAGTTTAACCACTACAAAAACGTGTTTGAGTGGCACTTGTTATTAACATCCTTTTTTCCTGTCACAGACCTGAATGTCAGTTTTACATCTCCCATCTTTCTGTAAATAAGTTTGGATCAGAGTTCTGTGCATTGGGATTTTTTATGAGACTCTTTCAATCAGAACAAGTAGAAGAAAAAACAAGAACTCGTGCAGATTGTATGAACATTCTATTACTTGCAAATCTTTTGGCATAAACATTTATAAGATACTACTAAAGCTACTTAGCAGGTCCCAAGCCCATGGAAAAGTGGACAAGGCTGAGTTCTGGTAATTGCCACATTTTCATATGAGTAACAAGCATCTTTCATTGAACAAATGGCAGTGTTTCTTTCTAGCTGCACATAATTTAATGGAAAATAAACCATTAGGTAACAGAAAATTATCTGTTTTTTATATCATGTTCACATGAGGTTTTGCCATCTGTTCAGCTGAGCCTGTTATTCTGTTGGTGAGATCCAGGGCTGGTGCAACCATTTAGGGGACCTAGGTGGTCACCTAGGATGCTGGCATTTGGGGGGTGCCATGTTCTTCGGCAGAGACCGCAGCGGCCAGATCTTCTGCTGCCCCGGTCGCCACCAGCATTTAGGCGGAGGGAGCTGGGCAGGGGAGCGCGGGGAGGGCTGCCTGCAGCAAGTAAGGAGGAGGCAGCACGCAGGGGAACTCCTCGCCCCAGCTCACCCCTGCCCCGCCTCCTCCCTGAGCACATCGTGGCCACTTCACTTCTCCCGCCACCCAGGCTTGCGGTGCCTAAGCTGATTGGCGCCGCAAGCCTGGGAGGTGGGAGAAGTGAAGTGGCCACGGCTTGCTCAGGGAGGAGGCGGGGCAGGGGTGAGCTGCGGCAGGAGGAGTGCCTCAGGGCAGAGGGTGGGAAGCTGCCACAATTGAGATGCCTCAGGGTGGGGGGGACAGGGCAGGGGCAGGGAAGCACAAGGTGGAAGTTTCGCCTAGGGCGCGAAACATCCTTACACCGGCTCTGGTGAGAGCCCCAAGGTAGGTATATCCCCATTTTGGTACGTAAAGACTTATGGGGGGTGGAACTGGTGCAGTTGTGCTGTTCAGAGAGGGGTCTGTATATCAGGATGTACATATCACCTGCAAGACATTAAGCACTGCTCTGTGACAACTCCCTCCACAGCAGAACACCAGCAGCAGGCTGAGAAGAGTCGGGGGTGTAGGCAGTCAATTTACTCCTATGTTGATCCTGCTATCCTTTTTAGGGGAAGGTGCTGACAGATAACAGAAGCTGCTTCAGCCCACTGACAGATTGAGGAAATATACCCAAGAGAAAAATCTTGGCTCCACGGATGCCAATGGGAGTTTTGCAATTGACTTCATAGGGCAAGGATTTCATCAGCAATCTTAAAATACCATGCAATAATGTGACAGTCATTCATATTAGGCATTAATGATCATAGGGATGGTTACACAGGTTGCCCAAACTGAGCAGGCTTAAGGACTACCGTACACAGAACACTATTTGTGACCTGTGAATTAAAGTAGTATTTAGTTTTGTTATTATTTTAATAAAAATCTTGGCAGTTCCCATTTAAAATGTTTTCTATAAGGTCAAGTGTTTAAAAAGGAGGAAAAAATGGACTATAGAAATGCATGTAGGTTTGCTTTTTAGAAGCCTGATCCAAAGGCCGTTAAAGAAAAGTAGAAACAACTCCGATTGATTTCAGTGAGTTGTGAATGAAGCCGTAAATGCTCCAGATGACTGGTTGCAAACCAGCTGTGTAATGGCTCATTGCAGATGCACAAGCCTGGCAAGCAATTAAGGTTGAGGCCAAAAACTAAAGCTTCACAGACCTGCTGGTTCCTCCCCACCTCTCCCATGAGGAAGATCATTAAGAGCAAGAAAGTCACTCTAGCCTTTAGGCCCTGAATCTATAAACAGATTCAGGCCATCAGACATGTATGCCCATAATTTTAACAAATAGGGAGGAACTCGTTGAGAATTTGAAAGTAGAAGGAAGCTTGGGTGAAAGTGATCATGAAATCATAGAGTTTGCAATTCTAAGGAAGGGTAGAAGGGAATACAGCAAAATAGACACAATGGATTTCAGGAAGGCAGATTTTGGTAAGCTCAGAGAGCTGATAGGTAAGGTCCCATGGGAATCAAGACTGAGGGGAAAAACAACTGAGGAGAGTTGGCAGTTTTTCAAAGGGACACTATTAAGGGCCCAAAAGCAAGCTATTCCGATGGGTAGGAAAGATAGAAAATGTGGCAAAAGACCACCTTGGCTCAACCACGAGATCTTGCATGACCTACAAAATAAAAAGGAGTCATAAAAAAATGGAAACTAGGCCAGATTACAAAGGATGAATATAGGCAAATAACACAGGAATGCAGGGGCAAGATTAGAAAGGCAAAGGCACAAAATGAGCTCAAACTAGCTATGGGAATAAAGGGAAACAAGAAGACTTTTTATCAATACATTAGAAGCAAGAGGAAGACCAAGGACAGGGTAGGCCCACTGCTCAGTGAGGAGGGAGAAACAGTAACAGGAAACTTGGAAATGGCAGAGATGTTTAATGACTTTTGTTTCGGTCTTCACTGAGAAGTCTGAAGGAAAGTCTAACATAGTGAATGCTTATGGGAAGGGGGTAGGTTTAGAAGATAAAATAAAAAAAGAGCAAGTTAAGAATCACTTAGAAAAGTTAGATGCCTGCAAGTCACCAGGGCCTGATGAAATGCATCCTAGAATACTCAAGGAGTTAATAGAGGAGGTATCTGAGCCTCTAGCTATTGTCTTTGGAAAGTCATGGGAGACGGGAGAGATTCCAGAAGACTGGAAAAGGGCAAATATAGTGCCCATCTCTAAAAAGGGAAATAAAAACAACCCAGGAAACTACAGACCAGTTAGTTTAACTTCTGTGCCAGGGAAGATAATGGAGCAAGTAATTAAAGAAATCATCTGCAAACACTTGGAAGGTGGTAAGTTGATAGGGAATAGCCAGCATGGATTAGTAAAGAACAAATCGTGTCAAACCAGTCTGATAGCTTTCTTTGATAGGATAATGAGCCTTGTGGATAAGGGAGAAGCGGTGGATGTGGTATACCTAGACTTTAGTAAGGCATTTGATACAGTCTCACATGAAAATATCAAATGGGAAGAGACTGTCTAGGAAGGAGTATGGCAGAAAGAGATCTAGGGGTCATAGTAGACCACAAGCTTAATATGAGTCAACAGTGTGATACAGTTGCAAAAAAAAGCAAATGTGATTCTGGGATGCATTAACAGGTGTGTTGTAAACAAGACACGAGAAGTCATTCCGCTCTACTCTGCACTGGTTAGGCCTCAACTGGAGTTTGAGAAAAATGTGGAGAAATTGGAGAGGGTCCAGAGAAGAGCAACAAGAATGATTAAAGGTCTTGAGAACATGACCTATGAAGGAAGGCTGAAAGAACTGGATTTGTTTAGTTTGGAAAAGAGAAGACTGAGAGGGGACATGATAGCAGTTTTCAGGTATCTAAAAAGGTGTCATCAGGAGGAGGGAGAAAACTTGTTCACCTTAGCCTCCAATGATAGAAGAAGCAATGGGCTTAAACTGCAGCAAGGGAGATTTAGGTTGGACATTAAGAAAAAGTTCCTAACTGTCAGGGTAGTTAAACACTGGAATAGATTGCCTAGGGAAGTTGTGGAATCTCCATCTCTGGAGATATTTAAGAGTAGGTTAGATAAATGTCTATCAGGGATGATCTAGACAGTATTTGGTCCTGCCATGAGGGCAGGGGATGGACTCAATGACCTCTCGAGGTCCCTTCCAGTCCTAGAGTCTATGAATTTATGTGCCAGCTTAATGAAATCAGTGGGTATCTACACAGACAGAGGTCTGCCTGCATAGATTCAACTGTAAGACTGGGGTCCGTTGGATCATTCTTCATGGATTGATTCCATTTCTAATCCATTCTCTGAGAGCAGGATTTCTTTATGGAACTCCCAGACAAGTTACTCAGGCAGACTAGGTACACGGTAGATTTGAACTACACTCCAGTGATAATGTTATCCAAACGATATCATCTAACTGGCATTATATCACCAAGTTACCTAATAGTATCTATGCACTCAAGCTACTGAGTGCTATGAAGTCTTTGATCTTATAGAACCATACATGTATTGCCCAGGATGATAGCAATATTTTTTCATAAGATCTTGGGGGCGGGGGAGGGGAATGGGAAATAACTCAGAATTATACAGCAATCAAAAAATGTTACTTTTTGGCAAACTGTCATAATATAGCAGTTTTCATATAGAAAATCTCCTTTCTCCCCCCCTCCCCAATCCAAAATTTCATGTTTTGGTATTAAAAACAAAGCTTAGTCAAAATAAAAAATTTTGGAAAAAAGATTTTAATTTTCCCTCTAAATGGATTTTTGAAAAAAAAAAAAAAAGCCACCCCCCAAAATAAGCCCTCAAACTTGCTTGTTTTCATTTCCTCCCCTCCATATCCCAGAGATTGCTCAAAAATGGGACATCCTCAGATGTCCAAGTTTTCTATTTTCATTGCAAATATTCTGCCCAGTCTTATTAGTCCAGGCATTGGGCAGCAATTTCATTTGAGCACATAACATTCAGTTTTAAATTGTCATGCTTTGTCTCAGCGCAGTCACCTTATTTTCTCATGCTGTTGCCAGAGACTAATAAACTGTAACAAAATTTTTACTAAAGAGGAAATTGGCCACAGCCACTGCTCACTCACCCAAGTTCCATGCTATTATTGAAACGGTGAGCACTGTCAGAAAAGTGCCTACCTTATATCAAAATGGCACTTTCTGAGTCAGTGATTCTGCTCCCACTGTATATTCAAGTTCAGTCATCTAGAGCCAAAGTAATTCATATGACAAGTACATAGTAAATCATACTTATACAACATACTCCATGTTTAAAAATGAAATAGATAATAGGGATAATTTGCTGTCATGTATGGACCAAATTTTGTATTTATGTTAGTTTTGTAGTAAAGCACATCAATACTTCAATTACACCTGTGCTGCTGGTTGAAATGAGAACCTATGGACACTTCTTGATTTATGTACTGATCCTTTAGTTTGCTCTGCATGCTGGACACCTGAGGGAGATCCTTTCAAGCCTTATCAATGAAGTTAGTGTAGATATATTCCAGAAAGAAAGACGCTAAGGTATATTACACACAAATAACTTAGGGTGTAGAAATAATTGTATGGTATGTTGTAGAAGGCTGCAATCTAATAATTGAAGACTGTACTGTAAGGTACGCATGCAAAAGTGAAGAGGTAGCGCACAACCTTAGCTTTGGACTTATTCTGAGTTTTGAACGCTCACCCATACAGCGTTAATTTTTTCCACATTTTTTTGATGGAACGCTCTTGGATTTTTGTTAACAGAAAAAGGAAATCCTACACTGTGAACTATTTGGCTAGCATGACTAGTGTGCCCTGTCCCATACACCTTATGAGATCTTCTAGAGGAGGCACCTGTCTTTTGCACCTTAGAAATAGTGGAAAGTTTGACTCACTGTTAACGCACTCCCTCACGGCTGGACATAGCAGATCAGCTCTTTCCTCACATAGCACCTCCTGCTGATAGCTGCTCTGGCCCTAGCATGGTCTCATGCTGCAGCCAGGTCATTTTAAAGTCTCTCCACTTCGAAGGTAAACAAGGAGTCCAATAAACTAAAAATACAGCAAACGTAACTCTTCACTCTACCCAGGCTCACTCCGGGCTCAGCAGGGCTGTCTCCCTCTGTTGCATAGAGCAACACCTCCAAGGTCTTCCTCATTGGAGGGAGAAAGAGGTCCAAACTCAATACTTATTTTCCTTGTGCAAAGGGTGTTTCCACATCACCTTTCCCAATGGCTTGTAGAAGAACATAGGCCTTCTGTCTCCTTTGAGAACCAGTCCAGGGACCTTGGGGTGAGCAGCTAAAGTCTGCTCCCTCAGGCTCCTTCCCAGATTTCTTTCTAACTTGGTCTCTGTTCAGACCCTTTCCTACAGCCTTCCCTGGGCTTACTGTACAGTTGCCTATCTCTAGACCTTTGCTCTACTCCATAACAACCAGAAAACCACTGGAGAATTCTTTTCTGTCCCTGAAATCTCTTTTTCCTTTGGGCTTTCTCTTTTTATGATCACCTCCCAGCTGTGTTTCATCTTCAATTGAGCCTGACCCAGCCTCCCAGTGCAAGCAGGTGTTTTAAATTGATCTCTCTAGCTCCTATTAACCTTTTGTGAGAGGGAGGCTATATACCCTCTTCTTCCCCCTGCCCCCCAATCACAGGAACACTGACATTCCATCCATAGTTTAATATTCTTTTAGTCTGCGATAAACCCCTAAGTCTCAGAAGTACAAATATTTGCAGAGAAAAGAAATGAGGGACTGTCAATCTTTTCCTTTACTTTCCCATTTAAAACACACTATCATATCCAGCATCAAAGAAGCAACACCACTTGGCAAGCAAAGTATTTTAAGTGCACTAGCTGGAAATGTTTATACTTGGGTCCTGAAAAAAAATACTGAGTAAGTTGATATATCAGCACAGTTTTCAGTCTGCATCATTTGAAATGTTGATGTTTGTAGGGGGGAGAGGGGGATATTTTGTTAACAGTCCAAGGCTATGCTTTTCTATCAAACTGAAGAGAGGAGGTATCATGTACCAGATATGGACTGGTTACAGAGCTTCCATCCGAGAGACAGAAGAAAAATACCCAACACGTGGTGCAATATTATCCATTCCAATATTTGAAAAAACACCACCACCACTGTGCTTCTCAAAAATATTTTTGATGAGTCCTGGGACTAAGTCATCTCTGGCAGGCATGATTTAGCACTATCCACAGAGGGAGTAATATTTTCAGAGACACAGAAATCACTTAGATAAGCCTTTCAATTTAGTTGTGGGATTTCAACAAAAGGCTCTTGGGAGTTCCCTCTAGAATAATCACTTCCTTTCACAGTGAGAACCCTAGGGGCTGTGCAGCTTTTGTGGTACAAATATACTGTGTAGTCAGGAGTTGTGTCTCTGCTGCAGTGCATCCTCACTAAATTTTTCATTGCACAGATACATTAAAGAAGCTTATAAACAATGTAACATTATTGGACGGCTATTTGCATGCCAGAAAGGTGAAACGATGGAATATTAAGTGAATCAGATAGGAAACTGTTATGAAATCTTAAAAAGAGCGGGTGCAATACCTGCAGCTGCTCTCGAATATCCCTTGAAAAGAGGTATGCCACTCCTTTTACATTAACAGTTACCTTCCAAACAAAGTTGGTGGATCCTCTCCGTTATTGTTGAAAATGATTTATATCAGAAGTAAAGAATCATGAAACATACTATAAGAGGAGTTATTTATATTAAAGGGAGCATGTTAAGTTTTCATCATGAATAATTTTTCATGTCCCTCATTTTGGGTCTGTCACACATTGCATTTCGCAGTTCACATTTGAGCATTGGCAGGTTAAAAAGTGTGGTACACACTCTAACACTTTACATTGGTATTTTCACTATTTCTGTTAGAACACAATTATCTGGGACAGTGTGCTGGATTCCATTCTGGCTATGCATCATCATCGGAATTGTCACCTAACTTGCAAGTATAAGTATCTTTGTTACTGATAATGTTTGAGTCAGAAAGAAGAACATCACAGTTTTACTTGTAATCTGAACAATACAGAGATGGACTATAGATATTAAGACACAAACATGGAACCCCCATGATGTCACCTTTACTGAGTCACCTATCAGATAATTCACACATTTTGCACTACCAAGTAGAGATTGTCCCTTCCTTCTCTGCCGAACAAAATGTTAAAAACGATGTTTAACTTAGCACTGACTCTAATAATGTGATATGTTGCAGTCAGAGGTGTCAATGGCACCAACTAATTAAAATAGTCTTCTTACCTAGCTGTTACTTGTCAGAATCTCTTATTGAATCAGTGTTGAGGAGACTATTCAAGATTAAAGGCTCTGGTTCAAGATTAGAGGTCGTGATTTTCCACCTTGCAAGGTAGTGCAGATTAGGTGGAATAGTATCAGAGAAGAATGGGTGCATTTTATACCCAATTTTCAGTGTTTTCAAAGGTGTAAGTGAGCAATGAAGATGTAAGGCAGTGGAAAAGGTGGAGTAAATTTCTCTATTTTTTATGACCCTTTTATAGCCTTTGAGAGGTGTGTATTTCTTAGTAGACAGGGATTTGTGTAATAAAATCACCATTATATTTTGCATTGGATGACTTTCTTCTTGCCAGCCTCAGACATATTTAGTACAACACATGAAGGCAAACAACTGAATATTGAAAAAATGTACAAAATGCTTATATATACACTTCCTAGAAATCTAAACACCAAGATGACTGAACTAGAGTGCCTGACTTTAAATGAGATTATTGATATAATAGGTATCACAGAAACTTGGTGGAATGAGGATAATCAATGTTACATGATAATAATAGGTATAAAATATACAGGAATGACAAAGTAGGTTGCACTGGTTGGGGGGTGGCATTGTATGTGAAAGAAAGCATAGAATCAAAGAAGGTAAAAATCTTACATGAAACAATTGTACCATAGAATCTCTCTAGAAAGAAATTCCGTACGTGAATAAAAAGAGTATAGCAGCAGGAATGCACTACTGACCCCCTGACCAGGATGGTTGCAATGACTGCTAAATGCTAAGCGTGGTTAGGGAGGCTACAAAAGCAGAAAGCACAACAAAAATGGATGATTTTGACTATCCTCATATTGACTGGGTAAATATCACCTCAGGCCATGATGCAGAGATAAAATTGCTAGATATCATAAGTGACTGCTTCTTGGAGCAGCTAGTCCTGGAACTCAGAAAGAGAGAGGCAATTCTTGATGTAGTCCTGAGTGAAGCACAGGATCTGGTCCAAGAGGTAATTATAGCTGAACTGCTCAGTAATAGTGACCATAATCCAAGTGAGGTAACAGGAAGGTGCATAAACTCTGGCAGGTTAAGTAGGGAAGAATCAGGCAAGCCAAAATAGAATCTGAGAAGCAAATAGTTACAGATGAAAAAAACAACAAGAATTTTTTTTTAAAAGTACATCAGCAGCAGGAAGCCTGCCAAACAGGCAGTGAGGCCACTAGATGACCAAGGTGTTAAAGGAGCACTCCAGGAAGACAAGCCCTGTCAAGGTTCCTTCCCCACGCTGAACTTTAGGATACAGATGTGGGAACCTGCATGGACACTTCTAAGCTTAATTACTAGCTTAGATCTGGCATCACTGCCCCCCCCCCCAAGTATTACCTTTTTCCCTGGGTAGTCTTGAGGGACGTCACCAATTCCCTGGTGAACACAGATCCAAACCCCTTGGATCTTGAAACAAGAAGAAATTAACCATCCCCTCATCCTTTCTCCCACCAACTCCTGGTGGATCCAGATCCACCCCCTTGGATCTAAAAACAAAGAAAAATCAATCAGGTATTACAAAAAAGGCTTTTAATTAAAGAAAAGAAAGGTAAAATAAAACCCTCTGGGAGAGATTAGCATACCAGCTACTCTCACAGGTTCAAAACACAGAGGAGGTTCCCCTGGGCACAAATTTAGTTACACAAAAAATACCCAAATACCCAAATTTTGATAATTCCCTTAATGGTACCAAGACAAGTTACAAAGAAAATAAACATAAACCTATTTATCCCTTTCTAAAACTTGCTACTCTGATAAGAGGCTGGTTCCTTGATCTTTTCCACTCCGGCTGAAAACTGAAACTCTAAACAAAGGAAAACTTCCCTCCTTCCTTTTGAAACATCTTGTTCCCTCATTGGTTCCTCTGGTCAGGTGTCAGCTAGGCTAGGTGAACTCTTAACCCTTTACAGGTAAAAGAGGCATTAACCCTTAACTATCTGTTTATGACAAGGCCATAGAAGAAAAACCAAATGAATTAGTTGCATCAGTCTTCATGCAGAGGCTGTGGGGAAGACACTTCAGATTTGTCACCCAAAAAGGATAGCTCTGTTGTGGGTACTGTCCCACACCGATGTGTCAAGAGCAGCAGTTTTAGACTGAACTGATAAATTAAACAGTCACCAGGACCAGATGGAACTCACCCAAGAGTTCTGAAGGAACTCAAATATGAAATTGCTGATCTGCTAACTGTTGTATATATCCTATTGATGAAGCAAGCCTCTGTACTAGATGACAGGAAAGTAGCTAATGTAACGCATACTTTAAGAAAAAGGGGGAGGGGGGAGGGCTCCAGACTTGAGCCTAGAAATTACAGGCCAGTAAGCCTAACTTCAGTACTGGGCAAATTGGTAGAAATTATAGTAGAGAACAGAATTATCGGACACTGAGATAAACACGATATGTTGGGGAAGAGTTAACACAGTTTTTGTAAAGAGAAGTCAGGCATCACCGATCATAATGCTACTATATAAATTCATAGAGCACCCACACCTTGAATACTGTGGCCATTTCTGATTGTCCCATCTCAAAAAACATATAGCGGAACTCGAAAAGATTCCGTAGAGGGCAAGAAAGATGATTATGGAGTGGCTTCTATACAGAGAGACTAAAAAGTTTAGGGCTGTTCACCTTAGAGTAGTGATGACTGGGGCCGGGAGGAAGAGGATAAGAATAGAGGTCTATAAAATCCAGAATTGTGTGCAAAAGTAAGTGTTGTTTACCCTTTCTCACAGTACAAAAACCCGGAGTCATCTGACTAAATTAATAGGTGGCAGATTTATACAAACAATAGGAAATACTTTTTTTTTCCCCCCACACAGTTAACCGGTGGAACTCATTGCCATAGGATGTTATGATGTACAAATGTATATTGTAAGAGAACTAGATAAATTCATAGAGAATAGGTCCATCAATGGCTGTGGTTAGGGATGTAACCCCATGCTTGGTGCCCCTAAATGTCTGGAGGGAAAAAGAGGGATGGAGAACTGCAACTACCCTTTTGTCTGCAGTCCCTCTGAATCTCTGGCAATGGCTACTGTCGGAAGACAGGCTATTGGGCTAGATGGACCATTAGTCTGACTCAGTATGGCCATTCTTATTTATTTTATTAATTTAGATATAAATAATATTTAAATATGCTGATCCAAGGCTCCAAGTACCTTGATTGATTTTGACAGAAAAAGTCAAAACATAAACTGTCATGCAACTCCTCACTGAATGACCTGCAGTGCTTCAAGGGAGGCATATGACTACATTGCCTTATGAGAGACATAGTCTGCCCAGGGAACCCAGGCCACAGGGGACAATGGAGGCACAAAACTACATCTCCCATAAAGTATTATGATGCTACCAGGAACTGTAGTTTAATGTTAAACTGATTTGAAATAAGGCATTTTGACATTTCTGAGTTAAGAAATTTTCATTCTGTAGAAAGTTCTGATATTTTAGCTGTTCAGCCCAATGAGAAAGAAAAAAATATCAAAATATCAGCATTTTCCATGAGGCAGAAATTCCAGTGTTCATTCACCTCTACTCACTAGAAAACCCACATATGCTCAGATGAATTCTGTTGTCCCGTCCCCCCATCTGGTGAATGGTAGAATAGAACGGATAGGGTAGAAATTATCAATATTACTTCAGTACTGTGTAAGAGCCCCAGTCACAGACTAGGTCTGCATTGTGCTAGATGCTGTATAAGTACGGAAGACAAAGAAAGTCCCAGTTCCACACAGTTTGAAGTATAAGACAAGAGATAGACAGGGGAGGCAGGTTATATGGGCTCAAAGTGCTCGAGCACCAAGAATATTCAAGGTTGGGGGCTGTGCTCCACCAATATTTGGAGCTGGGTTTCTCCCCTGGCCCTGCCTAGAGAGTGACCTGCCTCCCTGTGCTAGAGCGTCGTTCCCACCTCCCCGCCTCGGAGCTCCCCTTCCTGAAAAAAAACAGCCTGTGCCTCTCTCCCTTGCTTGTGCTGCCTGCCGCTGCTTCTGCCTAAGGCTATAGAGAGCAGACTGTTGGAGCACCTCAGGAGGGGGAGGGGGATAGGGAGAGAGGAGGGGGGAGGAGGCATGCACGTGCTTGGGAGCCCTCTCTCTCGTCCCCCCACACCCACTTGGAGGAGACAGTGAGGGGACATCTGGCCAGGAGATGGACATCTGGAGTGGACCTCTATCATAACCTAGTCCCAGATTTGGACCTTAGTGTCCAAAATATGGGGGTTAGCATGAAAATCTCCAAGCTTAGTTACCAGCTTGGACCTGGTAAAGCTGCCACCACCCAAAAAATTAGAGTGTTTTGGGGCACTCTGGTCCCCCCAAAAACCTTCCCTGGGGACCGCAAGACCCAAATTCCTTGAGTCTCACAACAAAGGGGAATAAACCATTTTCCTTCCCTTCTCCCTTCCAGATATTCCCTCCCTGGGTTCCTGGAGAGATAAACAGAAGCAAACTCCATGAATCTAAACAGAGGGATTCTACCCTCCCCGTTTCCAGCCTTGGAAAACAGGAGTACCAAGAGCTAATCTCTCTTCCCCCCTCACCCAGAGGGAATGCAAAGTCAGGCTAGTAAATCTAACACACACAGATTTCCCCGACTTCTTCCTCCCACCAATTCCCTGGTGAGCACAGACTCAATTCCCTGGAGTTCCTCACTAAAGAAAAACTCCAACAGGTCTTAAAAAGAAAGCTTTATGTAAAAAGAAAGAAAAATACATAAAAATGGTCTCTCTGTATTAAGGTGACAAATACAGGGTCAATTGCTTAAAAGGAATATGAATAAACAGCCTTATTCAAAAAGAATACAATTCAAAACACTCCAGCAACTATACACATGTAACTACAAAAAAAACCCCTATCTTTTGGTACTTACAACTGGGAAACAGAAGATTAGAAAGCAGGAAATAGAGAAATCCTTCTCATAACCACGAGGGAGATAGGCACAAGACCAAGAACAAAGGACTCACACACAAACTTCCCTCCACCCAGATTTGAAAAAGTCTTGTTTCCTGATTGGTCCTCTGGTCAGGTGTTTCAGGTTACTTCTTTCCAGGTGAAAGAGACGTTAACCCTTAGCTATCTGTTTATGACAACCTCACTCACCTGAGCAGCTGCTGGGGATTCGGTGAGGTTTGACCCTGTGATCCACCCCCTCCCCCCCCCCGCAGCCCCCACTCCTGCCCAATGCTGTGCAAGTGGCAGCCCCATCCCCAGTGAGGCTAGGGTGAGGGGCAGCAGGCTGCAGCAGGGGAAGAACGAAATCACATGTGGTGGCAGTCCCTCCTCCAGCACCCACCCACCACAGGGCAGATGGGGGAGGGGCATTTCCTAGACCTGAGCAGCTTGCGCTTGGGTGAATTTTGTGACACCCTTCCCCCCTCCGCTCAGTCACCACCCTGCAGTCCCCAATCCTGCCCCATTCTGGGCAAGAGGCAGCCCCACTCCCCATCCCCAGTGAGGCTATGGTGAGGGGCAGCAGCAGGGGAGGCCATGCAAGATGGCAACCCCCCCACACCCCGGTACCCACCATAGGGGAGGAGAGTGGGCTTTCTGGACCTGAGAGAGGCCCTAGGTGCATGTCCAGTGACCAGGGTGCAGAGTGAGTGTGCTGCCGGGGGGGAGCAGGAGGAGAGGAGGGGCCCCTCCCCTGGAGCTTGCTGCTGCCAGTGGGGTGGGGGGAGAGAGTCCTCTCTGGCCCTAACCCTAGGGCAGCCTGTCTGCACCCCAAGTTCCTTATCCCCAGCCATGCCCCTCCCCAGAGCCTGCACCCCCAGCACCCCAACCCTGAGCACCCTCCTGCACTGTGAACCCCTCATCCCCAGCATCACCCCAGAGCCCTCACCTGAGGGGAAAAACATGCAACTTAAATTTGGTGATCAGTTTGGTGTATCGTTGTGTTTAGCACAATATTTGTTTATTTTACACCCTTTGAGGTATATAACTAGTTGTATACAGTGTTACGAAGTGGGAATGTTCTTAATGTTTTCGCTGAATACTGCGTGGGTCCTTAGTTTCCCCTATGCATTTCTCAAGGATCTAGATGATGGGATAAGGGGGTGTGATTGATGTAGAGCCCTAGAGGGCCAGCGTGATGCCGTCTGCACAGAGAATGGCCGAAACCCTGTCTCCGGGCAACTGATGGCCTGGGCCGCTTTCCTGCAAGGTGCCAGCTGAAGGTGTTGGAGAATAAAGCGATCATGTCGCTTCCTAATGCCTGGAAAAGAGACAAAGGCCAGAGGAGGGAGTGTCAGTGCCTGTGCGGACTTCTGGGAAGCGTATAAGTGTGGAAGGGGATGCTGAGATGCTTTGGAACTACTCATTCAAAGACAGTCAGGACTCTGGGGGCACATCCTTTCTCTGAGCATACTGTCTCCAGGGCAAGAAGCTTACACCTTCCTGGGTCTGACCTTGGAGCATTCAGCATGCCCTTTCACACTGTGCACTTACAGCAGCAAGTCCGCCCAGGCAGGTCCTGGGGCAACCAGAGGTCCCTGCAACCCAACTCTGCAGTCAGACATGACTCTCAGCCAGCCGGTAAAACAGAAGGTTTATTAGACAACAGGAACACAGTCTAAAACAGAGCTTGTAGGTACAGAAAACAGTACCTTTCAGTCAGGTCCATCTTGGGGGGGTGGGGAGCCCAAACCCAAGTTCTGGGCCTCTCCCCATTTCCCCAGCCAGCTCCAAACTGACACTCCCTCCTCTGGCCTTTGTGTCTCTTCTGGACAAGAAGGCCACCTGTTCTCTTTGTCCCTAACACCTGCAGTTGGCACCTTGCAGGGGACACTGAGGCACCCACACAGTATTCAGAGAAAACATTAAGAACATTCCCACTTTGTCACAACAGGTACAACAAAATATAATACTGTATATTGAAGCAGGCAAGTGCTGCTTCTGACTTTCCACTTTTAATTGACCCTTGTAATCTTGTGGTGCCAACGCGTTGTAACTTCATTTTATATCAGCTTACAGAGTGGGAGCGGGGGGCCACCACCA